>NC_039360.1:225996863-226045570 GCF_003573695.1 Papaver somniferum
AAAAAAAAAAAAAAAAAAAAATTTGCTCCTATTTTCGAAAACCAAATTTTCCCATAAAAAAAAACCAAATTTTTGAAAACCCTTTAAAACCAAATAGTGGGCTTTGTGTCTTTTCAATATGGGCCAACCTAATGCTCTCCCTGAATACATGTATCCCACAATAAAAATTCCATTATCATGTATTGTCTTACCTCAAACCAATAACCCTTTTAAAATAAATGCAAGCATGATACAAATATTTCCTTTATTTCAAGGGTTCGATTCTGAGAACCCCTATACTCATGTAAGAGAGTTTGAACAAATATGTCGGAATATGCAACCTGATCATATGTCCGAAGACTCTCTGAAATTGCGTTTGTTTACATTTTCTCTAAAGGAAAGGGCCAAAACATGGTTTTACGGTTTGAGACCACAATCAATCACCACTTGGGAACAACTCACTAATCAATTTTTCCAAAGATTTTTTCCACATCATAAGACCATCGCTATTCGTCAAAATATCAATTGTTTTGTCCAGTTGGATGAGGAAACTGTTTTTGACTATTTTGAACGTTTTAATGATTTGTTGAGCGAATGTCCACACCATGGATTTGAGAAGTGGAGACTTGTCGCTATCCTCTATGAGGGACTAGACTTTAAATCTCGAGCCATGGTTGAGTGTATGTGTAATGGTGAATTTCTTGATAAAACTGTGATGATGCATGGAAATTTTTAGCTGAGATTGCGGAGAAAACCCGTCAATGGGAATCCATTAGGGAAACTGAGACACTATCACATGATATAGGTGGTAATGAATTGAACTTTGAAAATAGCATGTCTAGTCCTTCTCATGTGTATGATATTGAATATGAACCTAATCTAGAGGAACATGAGTTGACTAATGACACCACAACTGCTAATAGGGACAAGTATGCATATTACTATGATGATGATGATGATAATGTTATGTTAGAAGAACATGTCTATGCTGAAAATGTTGTGGAACCTTTGGTTTCAAATACATTAGGCTTTTCTGCCCCGACCTTCATGAATGATATTTCTTCTAGTATTTCATATGCATGTGATGTTGATACTGATTTAGATATTGTGCAATTATCTTGTGAAGAGCATGACTTAGGTAAATATTCTGTTGACACTAATGATCATATGCATGAAAACATAGTTGATGTGTCTGATTCCATACTTAAGCCACAATATATTGCTTATGTTGATGATAATTTGAATATATCGGATAACCACGATTCTGAATTAGGACTTGTGCAAATTTTTTGTGATGATGAGCATGCTACACATCTTGAGTGTGACTTAGATAATGCTGATGTGACTGATAATATTGATACTCTTGATCTCATGCATGTGAGACGCTTAGATGTCACTTTCTTGCCTAAGTCACAATCTGATACCCTTGCATCCTACCTAGAGTTGGTTTGTACCCATATTGTCAAACCAATTTTTCTGAGAGTCCCTAATCTAGGTTTGGAACTGTGTGCTTCCCAAGTCCTTTTGGACTATTATGCATCTAAATACAATACTTTCGAGGAGCCACAGTTAGGATATGCATTTTTGCCCATCCCTAGCAAAGTTCACTTTGAGTTAGACCTTGTGCATGATGAACCCCCAAAACTGCGAGATTTTGTATCCAAAATTTTATCTGTTGAAAAATCCAGGTTTGGGGGTAGCTCATTTTGTTTCACAGCTTCACTTGCATGCCTATCATATTATTATTGTGTGAAGCTGTTGAAACCTCTACACTTTGTCTTTTGGGTTGATCCTCAACTCTTTAGATTGTTAGTGTATGGTGAATTTTTTGTATATAATCCGGTAGATAAAATTTCTTAAAACCCTTTTGTTCCTTTTGTATATATTTTGCTAATCCAATATGATCTCGGCTGACATATGTTGGATTCTTGCCTTGAATAACGGAGTTCTAATATTGCTTTCGCCGAAATCGGGTATTCTCTTTCCTTTTTCTCTACTCAACATGATCCTCTTCATATGTTGTATTATAATTTTGTTCATATTTTGAAACATTGAGGACAATGTTTAGTTTAGGTTTGGGGGTGAAAAGTAGATACTTTGATAACATGCTATAATTGAAAACAAGAACTCCTTCTTTTTGAAAAAAATGAAAAATGAAAATAAAAAATTAAAAAATTGAAAAAAAAAACATAAAAATGGAGCTCATTTACCTTGAAATGTTGACTCTTGTGCAAATATGTAATTATTAGGAGTCTTAGTCTAGATATTTAGGCACCCTGATTCTAGCACAATTCACATAGTGATAAGAAATTTGCACGCGCACGATCTACCAATACATGTATAGCCTCGATCTTCAAGGTGTTTGATAGGAAGTCACGATTGCCAATCACTTTAGAATACTGAACGAAACTTGACTAGCTTGTTCTTTGGTTGGTTGGGATAGAAGGTGGAGGTTACATTAAGAAAGACAACCATCGAATTTAACTGGGTGCATCAAAAAGGGCTACCTCTTGCAAAGTGTCATGTAATCTTTTGTTTCCTTTTGTATATGTATCAAAAGTGTTTCCTTGTTCTAAAAAAAAATAAAAAAATAAAAAAAAACAAAAAAAAAAACGATGTATATATTCAGAAAAAAAAAAATCAAGTATTTATCAATTCCATTCTCTCTTGTTCCAAAAATAAAAGAGAGTATTCAATGTAAATAAGAGTCATGTAAAGAGTCATCTTTTGTGTTTTATTGTAATAAGCAAGGAAGGGTGTATGCCATTGATGTACAACGCGAGTAATTGTGAAATACCTCCAACTCATTCACAATTCTCGTAAAGTCCGGACAGCTAGCTAGATTTCGACCTTGGTTCTTAGCCTGAGAAACTATCTCTTGGTGATTAGTAGTTATAACATCCGATCTTTCTTTACACATGTGTAGATACACTTTACACTCTTATCACATATCTTTATTTGTTATCAGTGCTAGGATTGTGCCTTTGATAGCTAGATTGACATCTCCATTTTGCTGTGAGCTTAAACTGTCTTGCACATGTCACATTTGATGGAATATGAGCTTATATTTTGACCTAGAACTTTGTAGGTACGTTCTAAGCAAACCTTCACGAGACTTCACTCGTCCACTAGGGACACTTAGTGGTTTAAAAGGCTTAGTGCATACGCTAAATGCATTCGAGAGACCAGCGACAGTGGTATAGGTAGGATTTCCTTAGTTTTGTTTCACTTGAGGACAAGTAAAATTCAGGTTTGGGGGTATTTGATGAGTGCTAAAAAGTGCATATTTCTATATATTTTTCTTGGCATTTAACTCATCTTTTGTGCATTAATTCTACATTTTATCCCATATTCTGTGTTTTCGTTGTTTTCAAGAATAAATACTTTTCTTAATTAATTTTGCATTTTTAGGTACTAAATAAAGCCTGGTTAACTCACGGAGCGAAAAAGAGCAAAGAAACGGCAAGACTCTCGCTAGGAGGAAGCGAAGAATGATGTTTGCAAGATCTGGATCAACGAGAAGTGGGCTTGAAGAGGAAGAATTGTTCTTAAAGAAGATATGGGCTTGGCATACCCAAGGCCCAAAACCCTTACCCAAATCCATTTCCATTATCCATACCCATTTCCATGAGAGCCGTCAGATTGGATCCATCTCATCATCCAACGGTCGCCTCATCATTGTGCATCAAACTCCGAAGATCCCGTCAAACACTATAGTACCTAACTCCATCTGAAGCCGTCAGTTTTGTTGTATCTCATAATCCAACGGTCGCTACATACCTCTCCATCGTAGCCGTTCGATTCAATCTATATGAGATCATCCAACGCTCTTTACTCGCTGTTCATCAAAGTTCGCTATCCCCGCTTCACACCCTAGCATCAGAACCTATACCCTTCACCCAAACAATCCCTTCCCTTCTTCCCATCGATCTTCTCTTCCCCAAATTTCTTTCTTCTTCCCCGACCATGGCAGAACTGCTCTCTGCCTCCACCTCGATCTTCACCATTTCCACCTTCACCCGACATCCCAGAAACCAAGACCCATCACTCTAAACTCTATCTCTCTCACCTCTATCTCATTCATCCTATGAGATAAATCTAAGAGAGCTAGGGTTTGAGTACCAGTCGACAGAAGCATCAGAGAGTATGGGAAAAGAAGGAGAGGACGAGAAGGAAGCATGGGTCGAGCACAGGGGAGACAAATTCAGAGAATCAGTGAGTTTAATTTCCAATTTAAAAATTAGGGTTTCCAATTTAGGGTTTCTGAAAATTTGGGTATTTTGTAATACTATAAAAGGGAAGTGTTAGGGATGTAGAAGATATGCCTGGATTAGCCAGAGCTTCACCCAAGAGGACTGGACTAGCCAATTCCTCAACTGTTGGTTCATTTGTTTTGTAAATTTTCAGTCATGTTTTGTTTGATTTTGCTCTTATTATCATATGTGATGAATATTAATGTTGTTTATATGTTGAGCATGAGCTAAATTGTTGCAGCTGAGGTTTAGATGAAACCTCAGTGCACTGTCTGATAGTGGAATGCTGGGTTAGAGCCTTAGTGCATTGTTTTGATTGAGCAATGGGAAGAGACTAATGCTCATAGTGCCTGTGATTGATTGTTCTGTCAAAAGACTGTCAATACTAGGGGCAAACTAGTGAGCAAATTAGTTTTCCTCCCATTCTAGATGTATGCATAGGATTTTCAACTCAACCTAGGATCACATTGTTTGGCTAGGACACAAAGGTGGACTCTAAGCCTTAGCTTAGACCACAATACCTTATTTCAGTCACTTACAATTTCAGTCTTATTTTGCTCCCTGCTCAGCTAAATTTCTTAGCTATCTTGTTGTTTATTTCTTGTATTTTGAAGCCTGTTGTGCATTGAAATCAGTGCACAAACTCACCCCTGCCCTTGGCTCACAGCCTTGGTTCCATGCTGTTTTGTCATCTTTGCTTTGTTAACTGTTTTGGTTCTTTGCAATTGCCATATTACTTTGCCTTGCTCACTGCCATAGTGCCTTGTCTCCATTCCTAGCTTAGGAAAATTTCTTGTATGCTCCCACTCCCTGTGGACTGATCCCTCTCTTACCTTCTATACTAAAACTTGGCCTTGTATACTTGCAAGTTTTTGTGTGTCTTTTCTAACCACACCATCCATGAATACTCAACTCCCACATCTACAATATGCTTCCCTTTATAGTAAACAAGTACAAAAGTAGGATAATCAAATTTTATATCTATCTCAACCAAAACTCTAGCAAAGCTCATTCTCGATTTTGTTAAAGTAAGATTATCCATCATAATAGGCTTACCAATCAGACTAGCAATCTTAGAATGTCAAGTGGCATTCCACATATGTAATGGTACCTTGCGAAGATTTACCCAAGTAGGGACTGATTTAAGCTCAGTAATTCCTGCTCAATTAGTTTATGCCATGGTCTGACTAGAAACAATTGATTAGCAACAAAGACAGGACCAAATTCAATAGCACTGAGACGATCATCTTCATTATCAAATTCGAAAACATAAATAAAATCACCATGGATTGTCATTTGCATCTCACCTTTTAGCTTCCAAGCACGAGACACAAAATTCTTAATCATCCAATAAGGTAATTTCTTACCTAAGCAACCCCCAATTAATAAATTTTCGCAGTTAGAGAGATCTTCAGAAACATCTTCAAATTCAGTGTCTGCAACTCTATTCCCATCAATCGAACCAGGAGGTGTAAACCCTAGATTAGCATCAGGAACAACCTCTCTTTTATTTTCAAATAAATCCGACCAAACCAAGTTAGGAGAAACCCTAACAGCACCAGTATTTTTCCCTTGAGAACTCTGTAAAAAAATCTTAGGAGAGTTTGATCCTCCCACACTTGATCTCTCTACCTTATGGGAGGATGATGGTAGAGAGGAAAAACAAGAAGACACACCAGAACCACCATCTTCAGCCATGGCGAACCCTAAAAAACTATCAAAAGAAAATCGCCTTGACCAAAGGTCAAAAACGTCCAGCCAAAATCAAGGAGAGAGAAGATTCCCACTTTGTGTTTAATGCAACCACTTTTTTGGCAATTCTGTATGCTACATTATTCTTGTTTAACATGAAAGCAAAACCAGAAATCAGAATCTCTCGGGATTGCATCAAAATTTAAGTTTGCACTAGTCCACTTTAATTGGCTCGTAAGTTTCGTTTCCAATTTTCCATAAGAGTGAGTAGTGATGGGTGAAGGATCCGACGGATTGTCTAATTGGCCCATTCCGGGCCCAAACTAAATAAAATAGTACCCTCTTTTGGTAGTCCTGGTTGTGGATGTGATACCATTTGAAGGATCCTTAACTCGGTGCTCTGCGAATTCATTGTGAGACTAATCCTTATGTCTTGGTCGAGCCAACCAATCCCTATCATGGGCTTCATATGCCTTCATGGTAAATTATGCAGCATTTTGATTTTGTCTTATCATAAATGGATGATTTGTAACATGAAGTAGAAGTACTTCTATCCAAAAGGTCCTGGGTAATCTTTAATCTGCGTGATCTGTTCTTTCCTTCCAATTGCTTTAGATACTTTCATTTGCTCATTTGAGCATCTTGGGAAGAAACCTTGTGTGCCCCTCATAATAATCTCGATCCATAATTTTTCCTGTCAGCAAAAAGTTGTATCCCACTACAATGTGCTGGGGCTTGATTCAAGTTCCTGTCGTGTCCCTCGACAGTTACTGATCTCCCGAGAATTGACAAATCCTTTCTCGCATTATCTAAATTGAAGTGTGCGTACTGCCTTGTCGAAATTGCCACAGTTCGGGAAAACCGGCTAAGTAGGTCCAAGATAACTATTGAACAAAAAATGCGAACTGTATATTCTTCTTGCCAAGAAGATAACTAGAGGGTGAAGGCAACAAAACAAACACAAGGAGTTGGACGTAAAGTGAGTTTATCAGGGGTATTTTGTAGAACGGTTTTTTGGGTACCAGTCTTTTTTTGGGACCATTATTTTATTTTGGGTAAGACATTAAAAGTAATTCTAGGTCACCCCTTATCTAAATATTTATATTGATACCAAAATTACCCTCCTGGTTATTTTTATATAATGATTAGTTAGATAATGATTAGTTAGTGTGATTAGTCATTGATTAAGATTAAATTAATAGACTTTTTTTTATGTAGAATTATTGAGTGACTAAAGTGATAGAAGAAGAAGATGGAGAAAAAAATTATTTTGAGATGGGTGAATATGGAGAAAAAACATCCTATGGGTGCTGAAGTGTGCTTGTAACTTAGTGAATGTTGCTATAAATGGCCTAAAATATCTTCAAAATCAAAATTGTAACAAAAAAATTTCAACCAGGTCAACAAAGTTCGGTTATATTATATGAAGAACATGTAACCGAATTTTCTGCAAATGCAGTTCGGTTAATAAATCCAAAATCACAGGCAACCGAATCAGACCTTTAATGGAGTTTTTGTTTATGCGGCTAGCTGATGAAAAATCAAATGTAACCAAACTACTATGCTTGAGTTTACAGAGTCTTGTTCGGTTCAGTCGACTCGACCACGTTGTAACCGAACTTTAAACAACAGAGTTTGATAAGCTCGAAAAAAAAATATTGTGATTAAACCGAACTCAACATTTGCCTATATAGAGAAGAGTTCGGTTTTGAAATTATTTTTGCGAGTTAACTGAACTCATTATATAGGATTTCAGAGTAAAGTTCGGTTAGGATTTTTTTTTTCTTGCGATTAAACCGAACTCAACATTTATATAGAGAAGAGTTCGGCTTTGAAATTATTTTTGCGACTCAACCGAACTCAGATGTTCGGTTAGGCAATAAAAAAATCTTAGTCGAAGTGTTCTTCGTGTTCTTCATTTTTAAAAGTTCGGTTGTAAAAGTAGGGTTTTTTTCCAAATTATCATAACCGAACTTACTACTGTAACCTCCAAATTCAACATATTTTAATGACTACGACTCAAAATTCCAATCAAAAAAGAACTAGAAGTAATGGGTTTGTGGGAAAATACTTACAGATAGGTTTATATATAAAAGATTGATTAATCGACGATGAAAATTTGATGATTTTGATTAGATTTGTATATGATAAGTTTTAGAAGAAGAGAAGAAGAAAAATTGTAGAATAAAGAAGAAGAAATTGTAGACTAGTTATAATTTTAATCAAGTAAAAGGATAAACCAGTTATCTCCACCTTTTAGGACACCCCTTATAATTATAGAGAAGGTGGTCTAATCAAATCATGGTCCCTTAAAAAAAATTATACTCCCAAAAAAAAAAATAGTTCATTTTGTACGTTATTTGCCTTGGTGTCCCCATCTGATGTCAGGTGTGCACAGTGCACTTTTTGGACCTCTAAACTAGTTAGTGTTTTGGGTGGTGGTTTCGTGAAGTGTGGTGGACTGGTGGTCCTCTTCCTATCCCATATAAATACAAGGCAATCACTTAGGGATGAGTGATACTTGATAAAGCATACGCATGAAGAGAGAGTGGGAGATTGATCACCTGGAATACACATTTATATTCAGCACCCAGATCCCAACCGTTTACCACTTTTGGGAACCCAGGCTTTAGTTTTGTTTTTCTAACGCTAGTGGCTTCTAGATCCATAGGTGCGTGGAGGAGTGGTTGGCACATAAATATTTTGGACCCCAAGTCTTAGACTTACCCTCTATGGTCAATCCAATACCAACTTGTGCGACTTGTGGCACAATTGCTGTTGAAGTTTCGTTGAGAAGCAAGCGGAAGCGGAAAGAATTATGAGACGATTTTTATGGGGTTCATGAGAAAGAAAGGAAAAAAAAAAAAAAGGTTGTGTTGGATGTGATAAAGTGAATCTGCCAAAGGAGAGGGGAGGTGTCAGAAAGTTAAGATTAATGAATAGAGCATTGCATGCTAAGTGGATCTGGAGATATGGAAATGAGGAGAAAGCACAGCGGAGAAGGATCACAATTGAGAAGTTTGGAGGGATCCTAAAACAAAGTTCTGCAATTCAAGTAAATAGTGGTGATAGAAGTCTGTTTTGGAAGGATAAATGGTTAAATGGGCAATCTCCAAAGTCACTGTTTTCCTGCTTTTTTTAAACTCAGCAACAAGAAAGATGCAACAATACAAGAAATGATTATGTACATCACTGATGGCAGTTGGGATTTTACTTTTTCAAGGCTACTTAAGGAGGAGGAGTTGAGGATGTGGCTCACTTACTGAACTTAATCCAAATTACAAACAGTGATAGTAGTGGTGGTGATCAAAAGGTGTGGCAAGCTGGTAACAAGGGCTTTTCTGTTTCTGAATGTTACAAGTCTCTGGAAAATGATGGTTTGTTAGTGTCTCCTAACAAGTGTGTTTGAAACCCAAAGATATCTCAGAAGGTAAATTTTTTTGTTTGGATTTTGTGTTATGCCGCAGCTCCCACGTTGGATATTCTTACAGAAACATTATTACGGTGAATGGATGCCTCTTATGCAAGAAAGATGCAGAGTCAAATCCACATGTTTTCCTGCATTGTAAGACTACCAGGTCAATTTGGCACTACTTCTTGCAATATTTTAAACAACATTGGGTCTTTCACGATTCTGTTAGGATCAACATTTGGTAGTGGAAAAGAAGAAATGTAACACTGATTCTATTTGGAAAAAAATAGGAGACATCATTCCATTTGCTATATGCATGGTGGGTTATATGGATCGAAAGACAATCAAGATTATTCAATGGGAAGTATAAATATTTAGACTCTATTATTGACGGTGTAAAGACTTTCGTTTTTAACTGGTGTGTGGGAACACGTATCTTTCAAGGTTATTCTTTAAATGCAATTCTTCAAAACTGGGGGCTGCAATGGAATAGTTGTAATTTTTTTTCGTTTTGAAGCTCTACTACAACAGAGCTTCTTTTGTATCTTTCTCAACTTCTTCACTGCCTTGGCGTTGAATTGATTTTTTAATACACTTGCCTTTTTTGAGTAAAAAAAAAATTGCTATTGAAGTTGACTAGCTTCTATCTTTCCATTTTATTTTTATTTTCTTGATGTATAAAATAAAACTCAATTGGCAGATATAATTAATAAGAAAAGTGTGGACATTTCTTGGAAAGACGAAATCATAATGTTAGAAGTTGAGAAGTTCAGGGAAAATTAACTCAAACTTGGTTAGATATATAAGCAAAATTCATAATACAACAGCAGATACCTCAGCAAAGGAAGCAAGGATCAAAAATCTTTAACATATGTCAACCCAATTACAACAAGAAGTTCAAAAATCAAACATTTTAACCAATGTTTTCAATAAAAATGAAATTGTAAACTTATTATACTATACTTCTTAATTAATGAAATTAACTTTTACATCAAAGAAAAAACATATATATAAAGAATACATGAGAACAAGGATGATTTAAAAACGATGGAATTGATTCACTTTATTGCAATTTAATTTAGAACATAGAAACATTATGGTCCAAATTTGTAGTACAAATTTCATAAAAGGATATGAAAGAACCATCAGTGGAATGTAAAATTTACTTATTTTTGAAACTGGCCATATGGGGGTATATCCAGATTAATTAGGATATATAAATTTTTTCTCAATCATAATAGTGGGCTAAGGAGTGTTTAATGTGTATATAGTTATCTAATTATCATTTCTCTAATAATAACTAAAACTATTACCTTTTTGGTTTTAGATCCAAACCTTATTCTTTTCCTTCAGATTCATCATCAATGTAATGATCAATTCGTTTCTCCTTTATATTTCATTGTTTCAAATGAAATAAATTCGTCTATTAGAATTTTTTTATTGTTGATTAATTCTTTGAAACTCTATCTAGTACTTCTTTTTCTGTTTGAATGGCATATTAGGTCGAAAAAATTGAAATTGATGAATTGTAGTTATACAGTCGTCATGGTATTCTGTTCGTCGAGCATGGCGACTTTCCATATTTATTTTCAGTCCTCAAGGTTCTAGGATGAATAGCATGTCGACTTTTCAAAGAATTTTATTTGTGAAAGTAACATTCACAAGGTCGTCATGGTTTCCACCCCTAAACCTTGATGACTATGTAGTATGAATAGTCGTCGGGTTTCGAAAAACTAAACCTTCAATTAATAACTCCTAAAAACAAGATTTCTTGTGTCCAATTTTATTATCGGTCATCATGGTTTTGTAAAAATAAGATGACGACTAAAAGATAAGAGTACCCAAATACACCACAATCTTTCGAATATCAACCTATAAGTCATATACCTTGTGTGATTGTCTATAGACGAGGTCGAGACAATACGACAACAAGATATTGACTTAACAATAGTTATGGTAATAAAGAAATTGACTATTAGGATCAGTGTCCAGTAATTCAGATTAACACACAAGTGTATTTACTTTATTATAATATAAAACAATTATAATGTGGAAGTAAAGTAAATAACACAACGCAAGATTTTGTTAACGGGGAAACCGCAAATGCAGGAAAACCCCGGGACCTAGTCCAGTTTTGAATACGCTCAGAATTAAGACGCTATACAAAATCTAATGCCAACTTCGTGTAGTTGAGACCAAGTAGACTACCCCTAGCTACTTAGTTTTTTAAGTATCCATGTGCCTTCGAATTCTAGAGTCACGCACGTGAATCAATACTCCTTTAGATCATATTCCAAGCATCAAAGGAATGAAACTGTTTGGTAATCACTCTATTAAATCTTTGGTAAAAATATATCTTGAGTTGTTGACAAAGGCTCTTCCGTTTAAACTAATAAACTCCTTTGTCCGGTTAGATCAATCCAAAAACTTGATTACCGAAATAACCAATTTCCATATTCGCAATCAATCTATGTAGAACTCAAAGAGTAACTAATAAAGTGATGCCGATCTTATTAACTAGATAATCACAAATCTATCAAAGATAAACAAGATCTAGTTGGATCACATCTGATCAAGGTGTGTGCACAAATTCACAAGATACGGAAACTAATACGAAAATCTTCTTCGTCTTCAAATCTTCAATTGGCTTCTCAATAACCTGTACGACAGAAACTTGAATCCTCTTGTGATCAATCACACACAGAGAGGAGTTCGTTAACAATGGATTATCACAATATGTCTTTAGATCCGCAAATAGTTTTAAAGATCTTGTCGATACTTTGATCTAGTTTGAGTGACTCTTATGTCAGAAGAGAAATCTCCCAAGAATAATCAAACTAGGTGCAATCAAAGTTTCAACAACCGTTAGTCAATCAAATCAATAATCAAAAACTAAAATAATAATGCAATTATCTAGTTTCCTATCAATGGTACTTGTAGAGCTTCGTGATCCTGCAGAAGTCTTTAAACGATCTATCGTGAGAGATTTCGCCTATATAGGTTACTTTCCTCTACGGATAGACGGCTCCACCAGAGACAACACAAATGAATTTTATCTTGATCTTAGGATAGTTTGTAAGAAATGCAAACTCAAGTATTTATAGACCAAGGTTGTTTGAACAACAAGGAAATTTCAAAACTGAAATATTTTCAAGATGTTCATTAAAACACCTAATTTCGGTTTTTCCTATTTTCACTTAAATGCGAAACCATATTTCTGAAATCTCTCTCATAAAACTTTTATTATTAGTTTTGCACATTAACTAATAAACCTTTTCCAAGGGATATGCTTTAATTTTTGGTAATTAAAACATATACATTTAGCAATCATAATTAAATATAATTTTCAATATTTCAGTTTGGGATCACCTTGAGCATCAAGGAATATCTTTGAACAATTAATGATAAGAGTTTTGTATATGTTCAAATAATGTCGACATCTAGAAGCTTCTCATCTTAGTAAACCCCAATTCCTAATTGTCACACAACCATGAAGAAATGTGTGAACTTTGGAAACTCGGTTTTTCTCTTGGAACCGGTTATACGATGACTCACAATATAAGTTGTGACCGGTTATACTATGCTTCCCAAGATAGGTTGTGATCGGTTACACCATGTTTCCCAATGTAGCTTGTGACCGACTATACCTTGCGTCCCAATGTATCTTGTGACCGGTTACACCTTGCTTCCCAATGTGACTTCTGACCTGTTACACCTTGCATCCCAAAACTAGTTAGGATTGGTTACACCTTGTCACACAATATAGGCTATGGCAGGTATACCCTTATTCTCAACATAAGTCAAGAACAGTTCTACCTTATCACCTTGTATTGGTCACAATGGCGAATCCAAAGTGGGGCTAGTCCCCCCTAAATTTTCTGGAAAAAGATATTGTGGGAATTATATAATTGTCCCTCTTTTTGACGGGCTTCACAATTACCCTTATAACACAACACATATAACCCTCTCAATCCAAAGTCCATCAAGGGTCCATTAAGGATTATGCAAGATTAAAAATATACCCTTCATATATATTTATTATTCTAAAACCAAAATTCAGTTATCAACGGAAAGAAAAACATAAAGAGAGAGAGAAAGAGAAAGTGAAGTCGATCTTCAGCTGAAAACCAGAAGAATTTTTTTTCCGGAAATCTTTTGTGGAATATAGGGTTTCAATCTCCATAAAATCTTCTTCTTATACTACTGAATCTCTTTTCATCAATTTAATCATTCGTATCTTTTAATCTCAGATCTGAAAGCAGTTTCTTCATCAACAACAAAATCAACAGAAATTTCTCGATCTGTTTTTCTAAAACAAATTGGTAATGGTGATTCGTGATTGAAGATGAGTATAAATGTATTTGATATTTGCATGTTCGATTTGTAGTATCTAAATCTTCATCTTTAATTTCAGTTTATTCGTATTTTCTGTTGCAGAGATCGTGATTTAAAAAGCTTTATTTTGTGTGTTTTATTCTACTGGATTGATTGGTTCATTTACATATTATTTGAATTCAAGATATTTATTCATCTCTTAAACAGGTATTATTCAATTTTTCAATCTCCGGTTTTTGATTTACTTAGATCGGCTCATGATTCAATGTTAGGTTTATAACTCATTAGTTTAGCTTCAATGTACTTTGCATGAACCAGTTCTTGTTTTGAATTATTCTGGAGAATTTCATAGTGTTGATGAATTAGTAGGAGAATTATTTGGATAATAATGAGTGTTGGAGAATTATTTTTGAGAATACTGAATGTTGATGAATCAGTTTTGGTATAATTAGAAGTTAGAAGTTAATTAGTATAATCAATTAGAAGTTATATGTTAGTGTTGATAAACTCAGTTTACATATCTAACGTTCGACATTGGGTATAACTTTCACGAGGGGGTGCAGCCCCCGAGTGATGTGCGACGTAATTTGAATTTGTAGCTTAGGTTAGGTTTAGGCTTTTTCTTATGGTTTGCAGTGATTTTTTTTTTAATATGGAGCATGTTGTAGTATTTCATGTTACAGGATCACATTTGTACTGATTGCATATTAATGTGATGCGAAGTAACCTATATGATGTTGTTTATGCTGTTTTTTGTAGCAAAATCCTTGTTGTTGACATAAATTTTCATTGTTTACACTGAAAATTTGTACCATATCCATATTATTTGTATCAACATTGGTTGTTGATGCAGGCTTGTTGAATCAACTTTCATTATTGATGCCAATAACCTGGATAGTTTTCTGATTATGGTTGTTGATAGCTATTTTATTGGATCAACATTGGTTGTTGATGCAAATTTGTTGGATCAACTTTCATTGTTGATGCAGATAACCTGGATAGTTTTCTGATTATGGTTGTTGATAGATGTTTAATTAGATCAACATTGGTTGTTGATGTAGGTTTTTTGGATCAACTTTCATTGTTGATGTAATAACCTGGACAATTTTCTGATTGTGGTTGTTGATGCAGGTTTGTTGGATCAACTTTCATTGTTGATGCAATAACCTGGATACTTTTCTGATTATGGTTGTTGATAGATGTTTTTTATTGGATCAACAATGGTTGTTGACAGATTACGGTGTCAACATTAGTTTGTTGATCTCAAATTTCGTTTTTGTTTTTTTGTTTTTATGTTTTATTAGTTTTGTTGATCTGTTATGATTGTTGCAGGCCAAAGATGGCTATTGCAGAATTCACTTTATCTAATTTAACCGTATCGCATGCTGTTTCGGAATCAACTACTGTCAGCGAGATTAGTGTGGTGAAACAATACTGACCTTATGTCCCTTAAGATCTCGTACTTTTTTGTTACACTGTAGATGGAATTTCACATGTGATTAATCACGATTTGGAGTTGAGGTTTTTCATTCACTATCGCATCTCGAAAGGGATTGATATGATGAATTTTAACATCCAGTTTAAGATTTGCGTTGATTATGTTCCTCCTTCTTCTTCTTTTGCTCCTTCTTCGTCATCATCAAGTTGTGTTTCAAAGAACGAGGTGGCTGTTGTAGAAGATTTGACGGATGATTCATCTTTGATCAAAAGGCTCCCCAAGAAGTCAGATGCTTAGGCCAACATCTTAACCGGAGTAGAGAAGGTTTTTGAAAGTTTTAAAGATTGTCATGATACTGTTAAGAAGTATGAATTTCAGAGTGGTTACAAAACTAAAATACGTAAGAGTGACAAGAAATGTTACACTATGGAGTGTGAGAACAAGAAAAGTCAAAATTGTAGCTGGAGGTTTCATGCATCTCTCGTTTCCAAAACTAGGTGTGTTTCAGTGCAAGAAGTTTCACAGAGAGCATGCATGTAATTTAGCTTCTTCTGATCCAGCTAAATTCAGGATGACGAAGTCTTTTCTGAAGGATATCTTAATGGATGAATTTCGAGCATCAAATAAGAAGAAGATTGCAGCTGATGTCCAAGATCTACTCCATCTGGAATATGGTATTGATCTCGCGTATAGTCAGGAATACCATGGTTTACAGTTCACTAAAGAGTCTCTTTGGGGTGATGATATCAAGTCCTATTCAGACTTTTTCTGGTATAAAAATGAATTGAACGTTATAATCCTAGAAGCATCGTCCACTTTGAGTATGATGGTGTAACGAAGCAGTTCCAGAGGTTTTTTGTTGCTTTCGAAGCTTCAATTACTGGTTTTAATAATTACTGTCTTTCGATGTTATTTATTGATTGTACTTTTCTCACTGGGAGTTTAAGGGTGGTCTTATGGTTGCTTGCAGGAAAACTGGTAACCAAGATATGATTTTTAATCTTTTTTCTCTTTTTTAATTATCAAGTGTTTCAACTTTAGTTGTTGAATCACAAAATATAGTCTGTTATGTCCCTGGATATCAATTCTATGGATCACATAACTTTTGTTCATCCCATAATTATTGTTTGCTGATCCAATAAATTTTGTTGTTTGATCCATTATTTCAATTGTTGATTCCTTAAATTTTTTGTTGATCCCATAATTCCAGTTGTTGATCCTATTTTTTTGTATCAACTTTTGTTGTTGACCCATAATTTCAATTGTTGATCTCATAACTTCTGTCGTTAATCCCATAATTCCAGTTGTTGATTACATAACTTTTTGTTGTTGATCCCATGATTCTTGTTGTTGATCCCATGATTTTTGTTGTTCACCCCATAACTTGTTCATGGATTTCAGTTTTTGTGTGTCACTTTTTGAATCTTTGTTGTTGTTTTTTTTTTTTGTATTTTCTAGAGATCTATCTAGTTGTATTTGGAATTGTACCTTGTGAAAATTGTGAGAGTTTGGAATGGTTCTTAACCAATTTGAAGGGTATTATCAGTGAAGACCGTCCACTGACCATCATATCAAACCGTGGATCTAGCCTTTTGAAGCATGTCCATATGATCTTCCCAAAGGATCACCACTCGTACTGTTTGTACCACATGAAAGGTAATATTCCGGTTCCAAAGGGCAAGAGTAGGCAAACTGCTGGGAAGTTGTTTGAAGAGTGCTACACTGCATTAACAAATGAGAAATTTTATGCTCCTGCCAAGAGTATGAGCAATCTGAAGCTGGATTCAGTGATTGATTGGATGGTAAAGATTTCATTCCGTAACTGGGATGCTTATGCGTTTCTAGGAGAAAGGTTTGGTGAGGACACATTGAACATTGCTGAAAATTTTAACAGTGTGATTAAGCATGATAAGCGGTTTCCATCTCTTGAGATTATCGATTGTATTCGTGCTAAGGTAATGGAGAATAACTACAAGAGGTTGGTGGAGTTTTGTAAGTGGATTGCAAAGCATACTCCCCGGATGCAGGCTAGGCTCAACAAGAGGGTGACTGACTACCGTTTTTAAAAGTTCCGAAGATCAAATGATAAAGTTTTTGAGATCATTTCTCCTACTGGAAAGCACACAGTCGACTTGGATGCTAAGACATGCACTTGCAATTGGTGGCAGAAGCATAGTTTCCCTTGCACCCACTCGATGAAAGTTATGTTGCACATTGAGCCAGATGAACCTTACAAGTATATTATTCTGTATTACACGACAGATTACTATAGAGGTTTGCATGCTCATCCTATCTATCCTATTACGGACAGTGAGAGGCCGCCTAAAATTTCAGAGATGGTTATGTATTGCCTCCCAAGGCGTCCGAGCTTCAGCTGGAAGGACAACTACTTCAAGGTAGGGTTCTCGAGAGAAAGTTCGCGAGAAAAAGAAGTGTGGACAGTGTGGGAGACTTGCCTTCCACAACCGTCGTAGATGTCATAGAGATCCTTTGGCTCCTCATGCACCAGTGTTCCGCAAGGAGTCTAATTCTAGGATGATCAACTTTTTGAAGAGGATGTTGTTCTGAAGTTTTTGTGAATGATTTCCTGTTTTTCTGAACTTTTTTTTTTACCTTTTTATGATCAGCTTGGATGTCAGTTCTTTTTATGTTTTTCCTATTTTTCTTGTTGAATTTGTTGTGTTTTGAATGACATACATTCTATTTTATTTGTTTATGAATGTTATTCTTGTCAGTTTATGTCAGTTTGCAGGAAAAAGTACTATGTAAACAGTATCAACATATCATTGTTGATCCAAATCATGAGATCAACTTCCATTCTTGATCCCCCATTACTGGATCAACTTCCATTGTTGATGTTTAATGAAAAGAAAAAAAAATTGCATGGTTTTATCTTTATATACAAGTTAACTCCATTATCCGTGCATACCAACAATCTTTAATATTAACATTCATTCACTTTATGAGAAACCAATCACTTATTCATCAATTATTTTTTTGACCCATTGATTTTTTGGATCAACTTCCACTATTGATCATATTCATGGATCAACTTCCATTTTTGATGCTTAATAAAAAGAAAAAAATTCATGGTTTTATCTGTATATACAAATTAACTCCATTAGTTGTGCATACCTGCAATCTTTACTACCAACATTCATTCATTCACTTGATAACAAAACCGATCATTCAATGCTTTATAGATGGGTAGAAATCAGTAAAGTAAACTAATACTAATATTAATTCATATCAAACCAGTACTAAACACATCATCCAAATTGTTTCAGAACATAAACATACCTTCAAACATTGTTTTACAGTAACTATAAGATATCTTTTCAAACTAACCAATGAGCATACTTACAATTTACTTATCAGGATATGTTAAACTACACCTAAGATGTTTCTTTTGTCAGAGCATGAAAAGTATATTGCACTAATCTAATGGTTCAACATAATCTTGTATATTGAGTATTTCTTCAACCGAGTCAGTGAGTTGTTGTGCTTCCTTAACCTCTTCGACTGAGTCGGTAAGTTGTTGTACTTCCTTATCTTCTTCCGGTGTGTCAGTAATTTCTAAAGTTGGTTTCCATGCATCAAATTCAGCCAACATCCTGGAAGCCATATTCACTCTCTTCTTGTTTATGTTTTGATCATGGTATTCGATGCTCTTATCATTTAGATCCCAGCAGTTCCCGCGCTTCACCAAACACTTCATGAATAAGCAGATGTAGGTTGCGCAGTCCAACCCTCTTTTTTGTGGTACCTGGCAGTGCTTAAAATGTGTACTTACTGGTTCACCTGTCTCAACATCTGTTTTTCCCATTTTGTTCAGGACATCAGTCAATGGATGTACCATGACAGAGTATTGGTCGTTATATCCTTTGTTGTGAAATATGGTGTTGAAAATTAACCATCTTCCACGTATTAACGCAAGCAGCACCCAATGTAATGGTCTCTTTTGCTTGTCTTAGAGACACATTGGTACGATAAGTAACGTGTCATCGCCAGTCACTGGGTAATTCTACCTTACCTGAGCTGGAATCCCACATTCTTCCACTTTTGTGGTAGCTTTGGTATCTACTGCGCCACTCATCAGTTGATGCATCATATTCTTGACATTTTTTTGTTGATATTAGATAACAACAAGTATATCATTCATTTTCGTACTATAAAACTAACAATAATTCATTCATTCATTCATTCATGTATACTTGAACCATCCCTAGCACAGTAAATTGTTTCATCTCACCCAAATAAGATTTCAAACTAAGATAATATAGATCTAAATAAGTTGATGTAACAAGTTTTTGGAAAGATAGATTAAGAGTTTTCGTTACTTACATAAGCATTTGCAGATAAATCAAGTGCTTCTTCCCGTAGTAGTTAGGCTTAGTTGGATCTTGCATCTTTGATTGCAGCATGTTGATGTAGTAATGAACAATGTCGATGTTAATGTTTTAGTCATCCATTAGAGCTTGGATATGCTTTCCATTGACGATCTCTTCCACTTCATTGTTGAAATAAAAGCTGCATGCTCTGTCACTGAATTTTTCAAATGAAAGTATTATTATCATGACATAACATATTAGAAATTCTACCTGTATCGTTTTGCGTAAATGTTCCATGGCATCAACTTTAATTGTTTACACCTATAAATAAACAAGCAAGTTGTTACAGAGTTACATACCTTTCTGTCACTTTCTGAAAGAATGGACGAATGACCTTTTCTTGTTCCTCGGTGCAGTATTTCCAGAGTTTGAGTTTTTCTGGATTCTTCAGCTTTATTGGGTCAAGTGGCGTCACATCAATGTAATCATCAAGGTCAATTATTTCTGGTTCTTCAACACCTCCCTCATCCTTCTTCTTCTTCTTCTTCTTCTTCTTATTCTTCTTTTTCTTCTTCTTTCCTTTTTCTTTTTTCTTCCCCTTGTTAACTTTACCTTGAGGTATGTATTTATTTGGTGGCCTCACTACTCCTTGGGTCTGCGTTGCTTCAGAATCATTGTCTTGGGTGGTGTCTTCCTCTTCAGTTGGCCCATCAATTTCATCTACTTTGTATATCACTTTAATCCGTTCCAATACATCCTCGTCATCTGCAGGTGCAGAATCACCCTCTTCCGTTTGCTATCTAGGAGTACATTCCGTTTGTTGTGTCGGAGCATCTTCCATCCGTTGTGGAGGAGTAGAAGTAAGTATTCCGGCAGTGATTGCACCGAAGCTTGGGGTAGTACCTGTAGGGAAATAGTCCGATTAGATTAATAGGAAACAGTCTTATGTCAACAATATCAACTATCATTGTTGACCCATTGTTTTTGGTATCAAAAATTGTTGTTGGTCCTTTTATGGGATCAACTTCCATTGTTTACCCCACATTATTGGATCAACTTCTACTGTTGACAGTTACAAAAATAAAAAAGTATGCATGGTTTTATAGGTATGCACAAAGTTAATTTCATTATCTGTAAATACCCTGCAATGCTAACACTCATTCTCTTCTTGATAACAAACCAAACATTCATTATTTGTTGACACTTAATAAAAAAACTAAAACTGCATGTATAGAAATCAATTAGTTGTACATAGCTAGTATCCTTAATACTAACATTCACTCATTTTAATTCATTACGGATGTATAGAAATCAGTAAACCAAACAAACTAATTCATAATAAATCAATAGATTATCCAAACTGTACATAACATAAACACACTTGCATACAATTCTTAGATTAACTAATATGTATTTTAAATTGATTACTTCTTCAATTGAGTCAAAATAGTACGTGTAGGGACATAATCCGAGATTTATGGAAGTATAACGTTAATTGGAGGAGTTGAATAAACAACTACATCTCCCACGATCTCCACTTCTTGCATGTTTGTACTCCTTTCTCCTTCTTTGACTTCATTATCCTCTTCTGACTGTTCAACTGAGTTACTAATCTCTGCAATCACATTAGTTATATGAATATTCGCTTCTTGTCTTCTTTTTTCTTCTCTTCTAGCATCAAATCCTATCCCCCAGCTTTCCAATTTATCTATCACCAAAGGATCTACCTCGAGCTTTAGTCCACCTTGAAAACCCTTCTGAAAGCTTTTTTCCAAATCACTTTGACCTGCATCTGACAGTGACAATGACAAAGTGAGTTGACTTGATTCTTGTTCTTCTACAATCATTTCATTTGTATGTGATTTGTCACTTGCGTTGTTCAAGTCAGCTTCATTCTCCTTTCTAGATGGTTCTCCACTTGTATTCTCCACTGGAGTTAATTCAGTCTCAAACAAATCTTTGGCTACTCTTCTGAATTCCTGTTGAGTACTCTCTGATATTTCTCTCTGGACATGTATCTCCATTTCTCTACATTCCATCACTTCTTTAGCAATATCTTTAAGTCTATGTTCATCTCCAGGTTGCAACTGAATCTTGTCCTTGTTATTGTCAATAATTTTCTTCATGAAGATTATGTTGTTAATCAATATCTTTGCTTGTACTCTTCTTTGTAAGTTATTTCCTGCTTCTCACATTCAAGATATAAGTTTTTTTCTGCCAGCTCCTCATTCCTCTGCCTCTCTTCTTCCAATTATCTTGCAAGTGCTGACAAGTCAATCAAATACATCTTATCTTCTGTAACTGGATCAACAAAATCTTCATGAACCTGCAAAACGGCGAGCAATACAACGAGAAAAGTATTTTTTGGCAATAATATTTTTTTTCTCACATTCTACCCTTAATATATCTTTCACGAGGGGGCGTCGCCCCCGAGTGAGGTGCGACGTATATAAAATTGCAGCAATATATAAGAGGAGTACATTTCAGATATGATGTCAACTTTGGTTGTTGATTCCATTCATTGGGGTTCAACTTCCATTGTTGACACAAACAAACTGGGTTACATTTCAGTTACTGTGTAAACCTTGTTGTTGACTCCATACAACTGGATCAACTTATATTGTTGATACACAAAATCTATAATACATTTCAGATATTATGCCAATTTTGGTTGTTGATTCCATTCATTGGGGATCAACTTTCATTGTTGATACACAAAATTTGTAATACATTTCTGATGTTAACTCGGTATCATTTCTTTAACTATATCATCTATAATCACACTTCTTTTCCTAATCCTAATCTGAACCAGCTCTAATTTAAATACACAGATACAAAAAAAAAATTGCATAATCAATCTTTTCTGCAGTAGATTTCAGTTATTTTATGTCAACTTTGGTTGTTGATCCATTTGCTGGGATCAACTTCCATTGTTTACACAAAAAAAATCAGTATTCAGTACTAGGAAATTTAAAGATAGTAAGAAAAAAATTACCTTATGCTCAAACGAAGTCATGTCTATTTCCTGTTTAGCTTTTTCGCCAAATTCATTTCGAAGTTTCTTGAACAATGTGTGTTGGTTCCATCTTAGGAATCTCGGAGTTCTGGTTTCAAATCCCTGCCTCTTCTCGATGTAGTTCCCAGTATGTTCACAGAACCAATACTGGATGCAGAGAAATGAAAGAGATTAGTTTATACATACTGCATGCAACATTATACTATATACAAATCAATAAACATTTTGCTTTTATATAAATGTCTTTTACTTACCGGTAGCTTTGTAGTGCATCCGATAACATTCCCTTTTTTCCCCTTTTTGTTTTGAGATTTTTGAAATCAGATAATCTACGATGTGATCTGGCCATGAAACTTTATCCATTTGTAGAACATGAGATAACCATTTCCACGCAAAGCTTGTAGTTCCAGAATCTGGGAAGAATACCGCACACAACCGCATGGAAAAAATTCTGACAAAATACTCCTGGTCGGACTCATCTCTAGCTGCAATTCTTAGTTTTTTTCAACCTCAGTCTTAGTTATTTTATCCTTACAATCTGGCTCTTTCTCTGGTCTGAATTTGGTATTCAATAATTCCCTGCATTCGTCTTGTTGCTTTTCTTTGAGAGTCCTCTTGAGGTTTTCACTCTATATACTTCTTCTAATTTTGAAGATCAACGCAAATTCCCTTTCATCCAGAGAGAACTCTGCATAACTTTTCTCCTTTTTTGGATTTCCAAATGTGAATCTATTCGTTTCTTTATTAAATCCACTAAGCAGCATCCGTATTGCAAGATTGGTTCTTTCTAACCATTTAGGAGTCACTATGTTGTTGCTGTCTGTTATGTAGAATGGGCTGAAGAAGTCCCAGAAAGGCATGACCTTCAGTGCGTTTGCAAGGATTGGTTTCTTCTTATTTCCTCCTTCTTCGAATTCAAACAGCTTGTATAGAAAACTCCTCATTTCAACCAATGGAATGAGATCTCCTTTGAATGTAACTTCGTTTGCCCTTGGCCTACCTGCATACATGCAACTCAACATTGACTTATTTCTTTTTTTACTAGATAAATAACTTAATAATACGGCAGCATAAAACACAACTCAATATTGTTACCTTTCAGTTTCTTTTCCGGCTTCGCATCTTCGGTTACTTTCTCTTCATCTGATTCTTCTTCCTCTTTTTATGATTCTTCATCTTTGGTTATCATCTTCTTATTTCTTTTACCTGATGGTTCATCTTCATTTTTCTTCTTCTTCTTTACCTATCTCTTTCTCTTTGTTGATTTAACTTTCTCAACAGGTTGTGATTCTTCTTCTTCTTATGAATCTTCTTGTATCTCTTTTGATGGTTTATCATGTTTCTGCTTTGTAGCCCTTTCTTCCAATAATTCCTTGTTTACTCTTTTCCTTTTGGGTAGTACATATTCTTGATTTTGTTCCGGTTCATTTTCTTGTTGATTTTTCGGATTGAGCCGTGGTGATTTCATCGTTTCTCTGCTCATTCTATTTTCAAACTGCAATAACCTAGTCAGCATTCAATAATACAACCATAACAGTTTTATAGATTGGATCAACTCCTGAATATTGATCCAATTAATTGGATCAACTCCTGTTGTTGATCCCATTTTTTTGGATCAACTTCTCTTGTTGAACCATGTTACTAGTATAATATGTCATTAGTTTTCAGTTTTATTACATCAACTACTATTGTTGATCCCATTTTCGTGTGATTAACTACTGTTGTTGACATCTATAACAACAATTACCACAACTTGTTCATTTATGAAAGTTCATTTACAATCAATAACATTAGCATTAAAACCAAAACCTAAACTTAACTAGCATTATATCTCTAGTTTCAAGCATTCAACAAGTAATAAGATCACATGGTTCAACAACAGAAGTTCATTTGTCATAGTGAAAGAACCTAAACTGAAAGTTCATTTTTCATAGTGAAAGAACCTATACAAAGAAGGGAATTGCATGTCTACCAACAAAAAAGATCAAAAATCTACTTCTAAGCAATAAGATCACCCATAATAACATTTATTTGTTGTCAACTTTGATTGTTGACACAATTTTATGGGATCAACTTTGATTGTTGACCCCATCTATGGTCTATCATTAGCATCAACAATATCAACAACTGATAAAAAAACACACACACAGAACAATAACCTCATCTATGAGATCAACTCCTATTGTTGACCCTATCTATGGTGTAACATTTAGCATCAACATCAACTGAAGAACACACAGACAAAAAACATTAATTTCTTGTTTTGCAGAATCAAAGTAAACAAGAGACTGTATGATTACCATGCAAATAATGATGAACACACGCACAGAGGATACAATAATTTGGAATTAGTTTTCTTACCTCTATCAACTGCAACTGCAACTTTGAAATCAGATTAACCTAAAATCAACATCAAAATCAAACAAAAATAATTAATACAAAACTAATTATATCCCAAACCAAATCATAGTATCTACTAGCAGTAATTGGCATTAAATCATACATGCAAAAAAACAAATTCTTCAAAAAATAAAATCTGATTTGAAAACCGTAAGAAATCAACATCAAAATCTTAAAAAATCATCATCGAAACCAAAATCTTCACCAATATCAGTAAGTAGAAGATGAGAATTGTGTTTACCTCTTTGAATTTTGTGTTTGAATCTTCAAAATCAGTACGTAAAACCTAGTATTCTATCTGTTCTTCTCAGTTTTTTGATTCGTGAAACTACAAATAATTCTAATGAAATCGGTTACCGAGATTTATATAAATTTACGGTTTGTTTTTTTAGTTTGGATCGACGGTTTCACTTTTGATTTTCGATTCAACTTTTTTTTGTTATGTAGTTACAGAAGAACGAGAGAGAAGAGAAGGAGGAGAGAGAGATTGTGCAGATGATTAGAAACGGCTACTGCACTAAGTGAGCTGTAACAATATAATGTCAGAATATATTCAGAGGAATAATTGTAATCTAACTATTCGAGATTTTTAGGGGAGGGTATTTTTATTTTGGGGGAGGGTATTTTTGTTGGGCCTTTATTATAGGGGTATTTAATTAATGTACCCAAAGATATTTCCCGTGTAATTTTCCAAAGAGATAATTTTGTGCCCCCACAATATTTACGCCACGAGAATCCCTAGAATATAGTTATGAAACCAACCGAAATCAAAGTATTTTCCCTTAGGTTCGAAGTTCCTATATGATTCATGCGAACAACTAAAAAAAAATCGGTTTTCCGTTAATTTTTATTCTATTCGCAAGTAAGTGTTTTTACTCCAACCTCTCCTAATTACTCTAATTTTTTATTTTTTCTTCGTCAGTCACTTGGATTTATGTATATTTTCTTGCGGATAGATGCAATTTAGGTTTATTATGATGGTGCGTTTGATTTTGAAGAAATTGACAATTTTAAGGGGAAACATGTTGTTGCATATTTCTTTTGATTTCTATTTGGTGATTTGGTTAGATGAAACTAACTTTCTTTACAAGTTTTATTCCGTAATGAAGTATTTTCCGGTTAGAATGAACTTTATGTTATCTATATTGATGTATGTGATCTTTTTCAGTTAAATTTTTAGTTAAGTTCTTCAAGAAAAAAGTGTGCCCCCCAGTGAACTTTTGTTCTGGATTCGCCACTGATTGGTCATCCAAATGATATTCAGTAAAGAACCGGACAAATACACTTATGATTTCCCTTTCGATTATGAAAAAGGTTCATACATCTACTTCCTTAAACCAACGTAATAATAGATAGCTTTCTAGGATGAAATCATACATATATCCTATACATAATCAAGTAAATGCATAGATTATGTTGATGTCGTATTTACAAAGTTCAAAAGATAAGTATTATACTCCGTAATATAATATAATTACTTGATACTTTGATCATAATGCTATGACCAAGTCTAATCACTAGAGTATCATAAATATAACTTTGCATGTTATGTTTTCAATATAGATCGACTTGAAAGATATATTAGGAATCGAAACAAGTTAAGTCATTATTATTAACCTCAAGCGGAAGGATGATGCCTTCGTTGCAATCGTTACATCTTCACTTTCTTGAGGTCTTCAGAGTAATACTTGTAAGTCTCAACATTCCTAGACTTTCTATTCTAACCTAAACGTAGTTGATTCTAGTAAATAATCAAGCGACTCTAGATGAGTTTTGATACTAAAATATGACAACTAAAACTTGACATACCAACTCTTGATGGGTTCAACCAAGATATGCTCTAAGAACGACTAATAGAGTGGCCAGTGTGATGCATTTTCGACCATGGCGACTGTAAATGCGAAAAACCAATGTTTGGTCGGCATGTTTTGTTTTAGTCGAATATGCCGGCTAAATTTGGCCGTAGTGCTTTTTTTTTTTCTGTCGAGTGTGAACCCTGAACCTTGAAATTAGTCGGCATGCTTTGTTTTAGTGGAGCATGCTGACTTTTCATGGACTGAATTCTGAAAGTGCTTATTTGGCGTGCTTTTTTTCCATTCGAGAATGTCGACTTTTCATAGACTGAATTCTGAAAATTTGAATTCTTGCGATCATTTGACGAATTAAACCGATAAAACCTTGTTTGATTCCATTTTTAGAAGTATCTGACTAGAGCGATTCATTTTCGTTACGAAATTCTCAAAAAACAAAAAACAAAAAATCCAAAATTTCTTCTAACAAGATTCATAAGTTAAATCTAACAAATTGTTTTTGTTAGATTTAAATTTTTTCTAAATGTTAGTCACTTAGATGTAATTTAGCCATTTTCAAAAATATTTGGCTAATGGACTTTCAGTTTTACTTCCTAATGACCCAATTTTATTTTATTTGGTATATCCCAATTATTCTGGGTATACCCCAGTTTCGCGTATCTTTTGAACCCACAATGTGGAATACATGTTTCAATTGGGGGACGACGAATAAAACAAAATCGAATAATTTTAAAGTAAAATGAAAAAACTCTTGTCCAGACATTTTTATACCAGCTAAGCTCCCCTTGTACTTTTAATTATATTTTTTATTATAATTCTTCTTTTTAATTTTTTTTCTCAAAATCAGCATGATAAATGAAGAATGCCATGCAGATTCTAGATAGTCGACATGGAAATGGATGAACACCATGCCCATTATTGTAAAAAAAAGTATAAGAAAATCACGTAGATTTTACCGATCATGTTCAAATTTTTACCGCTGCATTCAATATGGTCAATTATTTTTTTCAATGTCCACTATACTGTAAGCACTATTTATGTAGTGAATACTATTTGTACAATTATTCCATCAACTTTCGGCATAGTATTCAACAAATATACAGTGCCATCTCTATAACATCGTGATGATATTCATTAATTATCCATGACGACTGTTAACGTTGTTTTCCACCGTAAGATTAATTACGGATCTAACAACAAAAAGATTTGGATTATTGAGTTTTAGATCTTCTATTTAAATTTTTTTATACCGGAATCTGGTATGTATAATTGCAGTTCGTTATTCAGCTCAATCTTTTTTTAGTAAAAGGATGAGCCGAGTTTAATTGCAATTCAATTAAAGGAATAAATGGTTATTTACTGGATTAAAATGTATCAATTGCTTCACATTTGAGTTTGATTCCCTTACATACTTTACAAGCAGCTGTTAGCTCATGGCTCTATTTGCAAGCTTCAAAAATAATGTCATTACCTTGACGAGCACGATCACGACTCTCATTACGCGCTCGTAAGCATGTTTCTAGGGATGCTCGATTTTTTATGGCACCCGGTGCATTACCCAAGGGTGTCCTAAAGTTCCTCCATCAAATTGTAGTACAGAGTCATCTCCAAAGATCTCGATCAGAGCAAGCATATGCCAAACGCGACTACCACTTGAAGACACAACGAGAACACCCGGTAGACATACCTGATCTTGAGTGAAATAAATACCACGACTTCGTTCTTTTACAATATAATCATCACCACATTGTAAATCAACAAATTCCCTTTCTCCTTCCAGGTTACCTACTGCGATACCAGAGTGAATATTACCTCCACAGACATACGTAATGCTTTCGCTAATACACCAAAGTGGATAACATGATTCTCATGTCTACAATAACTTCATGCATTGGGCGGTGGATGTAAGGAAGTAATCCATTATCTCATCAGTAATGAGCCAAGCTAGTATTTGCAGTGAATTCCACCATTAAATAGTTATGTATTGTGATAGAAACTCCCAATTCTCTGACATATACATGTCTTTTCATCATTTTTTTGCATGTACCCATGGTAGCATTCAAGTAATGTCTTTTCATTTTACATGTTTCAGCCTTTGATTTATAAATTTCTTCAGCCAAAATAAGAAACGGTTTTTCCAATGCATAACTAATTGTAAATGTTAGAGCACTGCTCGGTCGAACTCGCATGCGTTGCTATCTCAAGCATGTTTGTCAATGTTAATGATCAAAACTATAAGTCTTGATTTCTAGTCTATTATAGCTAAGTCCCAGACTAGGATAGAAAGTGTGGTTGAGCTCAAGAACTTCATGGCGGTCATCATACAAGACGAAGAACTATTCAAGGAACTGGTGAAACTTCATCGACTAAAAGGTATGTGGAGAATTGACTTATCTATCACTCAAAAGTCTATCTACTCTATCTCCTATCTTGAGACAGAAGTCGTTTTTCTATATAGACTTTGATTATACACATTTGCTATTTCGAGCCGAGTTTATCTCGCTTATCTATTTCTCGAAATATGTGTTGGTAATCTTTCGCTTTGGCCAAGTTCATCTTTACCTAGTGACGAAATTCATGTTATGTTTCAATCACTTTAAAAATGGCTTTGACGAAAAATGGTTTGTGAATAAAAACTATATAATTTCCTCTAAAAATGTTTTAATGATTGAAATGAGAGTTTAGATTATATAACCATGATGGATATAAGAATTGTGTGGCAACACATATATGTATAAGTCCTTATTCCTTGAACCAAAGTATGCGTACTTTTTTGATCAGGAAAACCGGAACAAGAGATGTGAACTCAGTCCGCGAACCCATTCCGCGAACTGGCGGAGGTTCTCATTCCGAGAATATCTGCTGGAGTTTGTGAACTCCTTCCGGGAACTTAAGTCTGCGAACTAAGTCTGCGTACTTGAGTTGGTTATATCTAAGCACGATTATTTGTGAACTTATATTTATATTAACTAAGGAATGCAAATTGCAAACCGTGGCTATAAAGTTCATGAATCGATTCGAGTGAATCAAATCGTTTTTTCTTCGATTGTGTCTTGTATAGTTATATAAGATTTATACAATTGAACAACTCTATAACTAGTTCATTTGAGTCATTTGAACTAGTGATAGTGAAGAAGAATATGGTTGATATGAAAGTGCTCATATGGATAACCATTTGGTTAACTACTGTTGGACCAACAAATGTACATGTTTGGGTAAGGTTACACAAACCTATAATCATGCATTTCATTTGTGTGTAACAAGCTAAGTTTTCGATACAACGGTTGAAAGATATTATCTTGAATCTAATCAGGTTTTTATCTAACGGTGGATATTGAATGCTTTGTTACTAAGATAATATTGATTGCAAACCTTAATTTGAAAGACTATATAAGGGAGAACTCTAGCAACTGGGAAACCTAATCCCCACACTTCCTGTGTGATACTAGTTGTATAATCTAGAGTAGATTCTCCTTTAACCTTAGGTTTCTTTTCGAGATCCTGTAGGTTAACGACTTGAATACTTCATTGGGATTGTGAAGCCAGACCGATACTACTTTCTTGTAGTTATGTGATCTGGTCTTGCTGATTCTATCGTCTTGAGTACAATCGTAACGATTGGCTTGATATTGTTATCTCCAATAGGAAAGATATAAAAGTAGTCACAAACATCTTCGCTTCATCGTTTGTGATTCCACAATATCTTCTTTCACCTCGTCGATTAAGATTATTGTGAGGTGATTGATAATACTAGGTTGTTCTTAGGGAATATAAGTCCGGGTTGTTATTGGTTCTTGTTCACCTTGATTTATCAAAAGACGGAACAAAACTTGTAGGGATTTCTGTAAGAAACAGATTTATCTATTATCGTAGACTTTTCTGCGTGATACAGATTTGTTTATTAAAGTCTTCGACTTTGGGTCGTAGCAAGTCTTAGTTGTGGGTGAGATCATCTAAGAGAATCAAGTGCGTAGTATCTTGCTGGGATCAGAGTCGTAAGGAGCGAAACTATACCTTGGATCAGTGTGAGATTGATTGGGGTTCAACTATAGTCCAGACCGAAGTTAGTTTGTAGTAGGCTAGTGTCTGTAGCGGCTTAATACAGTGTATGTTCAATTTGGACTAGGTTCCGGGGTTTTTCTGCATTTGCAATTTCCTCGTTAACAAAATTCTGGTGTCTATGTTATTTCTTTTCCGCATTATATTTTGTTATATAATTGAAATATCACAGGTTGTGCGTTTGAATCAATCAATTAGAATATCCAACCTTTGATTGTTGATTTACATTGATTGACACTTGAACACTGGTCTTTGGTACCGTTCAAGTTATTTCACATAATAATCAGGCTCACGGATTTCTATCTGTTCGATATGCTGATTACATTGTGAAATAGATATATTAGAACTCTTTGATATACTTTATTAAGATTGAGTCAAGTTGAATCTCTTGAAAGTATATTGGAGTTAGTCCATACAGATTGCTAATCGAAATACTGGGTGTGGTTGTTGTACCACCGCTTTTTCAGTAAGCTCACGCATAAAAAATCACGCTTTCATCATCCATAGCCCAAAATAATAAACTATAAAGTAGTTGATGCAATTATTTTTTTCCTTATTACTTGTGTAACAGGAATTGTCATGTAATAATTCCGATCTCGAATCGGAACCAATAATATAATTGCTCTTTTCGAAAATAACATACATGACCGGTTTTGGAGGGTGGTAACTTGTGCTCCAGCACAAGACGGCCACTCTCCGATTACATATAGTTTCCAAATCTCAGTTTTGTTATATACAATCCTAAACATAACTAAATTTAGGAAATATTATGTAGTTGTGGGTGTAACTAAACTTTAGGGAATAATTATGGGATGAATTGAGAAGTGGGAGTTAATCCTTGTTAATTATTGAGGCTTGATGTCTATTAAGGACCTTAAGGTTGATTTTTGTTAATGAGAAAATTGTAGCAATGTAATTTATTTCGTTATTCTATACGCCAAATTTCTACATTCTAATTATGTGTTAAATCTCAAAAGTATTTGATTTTTCTAAAAAAATTGCATACACTGGTTACGATGGTTGTACAATTATTTTATGAATAATTTTGTAATCTACATAGAGCTTTTTGATTCAAATTTTTGGCAATAATGTTGTGTACTTTTTTTTTTTGCTACAAACAATAAGATTTTATTAATCAGAAAGGTTTAAACTATCCAACAAAAGTTGTTCCTCAATTATTTTAGGAGACTACTAAACCAAACTTTCGAAATACTAAACTTCCTGCTGTACTTTGCAAGTTTATCAGCAGCTTTATTACATATTCTAGGAATAAATCTACATTCCCAGATTTGAAAATATTATAAAATATCCAGAGCTTTAAGCAGAATAACTTCGTTTTCCCAGGCAACGACTGGAAAGGCTTTGTTGATATATTCAGCAATGTTCTTCAAATATGTTTCCAACAAAACATGAGTAATCTCCATCTCCTTGCTCCACTCACAGCTTCCAGAAAAGCATACATTCTTCCTGCTCAGCATCCCTTATTCCTGCCAGAAAAGCATACATTCTTCCTGCATAACAATGTGTTGCACTGCCACGCCATTTTCCTGCAAAATCACGCAAGATTAAAGCAGCACCTGTTAGACCAATGTTAGGATCATAAGAGGCATCACAACTAATAGTTAAAAATGGATGCAATGGAGGTTTCCAGTAAGAAGTGCTCTGTATACTTCCTTGTGCTCCTAGCTATAATTTTAGGGTCAGCCTTTATATTCTGAAAAACCAGTTCACATCTAGCATTCCAAATGCTCCAGGCTAATACCATGGCAATATTTACCCAACTATCCTCTGATAAATTATGTTTGTCTTATAACTGCTAGCTTTGAAAGATCTCTACAATAGTATTACGAGACCTACTAAGAAACATACTTCCATCTGGGATTTCCATCCAAACAGTCCTTGAGAATAGACATAGAAATAGAATGTGCATGGTGCTTTCAGTGTGTTGGTTGCACATAGGACATTGTTGATTGTATATCCACATGTCCTGGAAAGTCTCTTTCTGGAAGGTCAGAGAGACATTTCCAGAAAAAATATTTAACTCTAGACCATGTATTTATATCCCAGAAATCCTTCCACTTCATCGTAAAACCTTGTATCTCACGAGAAACTTGTAAGTTGTCTGGACTGTTCTCATAAAGTCTATTATATGCAGATTTGAGGGTAAAGCCTAGTGAGTTGCCTAGTGGTGTGTACTTCTTGTCGGAAAAAAATTTACATAAGGAGAAAAATTGCTTTAAGAAGACGTTCAAAAGTTTTTCGCTCAATGTCACCGAAATATCAGAGACGGCCCTGATAACATATGTATATGAAGCTGTACGCTTTGCTTTGTCTTGAATTTTCCCTAGTTTTCATCGCAGCATTACCATGCGAAATTGCGCCAGAATCTCTGGTAAATCTGGTGGTGGGAAACTAGCATTTTTCACGGAGCTCTAAATTATTTATGCCCCGATTACTATTCAAACAAAAATTCTAAAGACAAAGCTTATCCATCCATCCAACCCTCTAATAAATTACCCAGAAATAACCATTGCTTATTCACAAAGCAATGTCATTACACACTACCTCTTATTTAACATTTCCAAGCTTCTAAAAGGATGATATGTCTTTTACTCCACCAGAAACATTTTCGAGATCAAGTAGTAGAAGGTGCGGTGTTCATGGAAAAGCACATTTTTGTTGGGTTAGGTGAAGACCAATTTTCAAACCGACATTGATACTAATTGACCCCATGCAACCTCAATCCATAGGATCTTAGTTTTCTTAGCAGAAAAGACACTGTCTTCTTTTTTCGATGGGTAATCTAAAAGAGTATGGTCTTATTGCTATCTCACACAATTCAGTTTCACTGATACAATGCCAAATGGAAGGGCGTAAAAATTCCAACAAATATAGCGGCCGATGTTTTCTACGATGTTATTAATATGACATGTTCATTTGACTGGTTGAGTAACTAACATGTGATTCTACTATATATATCCATATTTGACGTAATTTCTAAAATTAAGTTAAGAAAATTAAAATTAGAATGTTACATGCACGCTAAAAATGTGTTTGTGCATACCATTGCTTGTTCCGATGTCGATAAGCCTAGGCATGTCGACTCCGGGTCCATATAGTCAGCCACATGGAAAGAGTGTCTCCCACGCTTGGTTTATTTTTCTTTTATCTTGGGATGAAATCATTCATTTCACCACTAGTCACTAGACCGAATCATGCATGTCTTTACCAAAAATACATGCTTAAGCTAATAACTTGCAAAAGCTTTACAGAATTCTATCCTACCGCCCATAATGCCTTTCCTCACAAGCCATATATTCTTGGAAAATGCTCGCATTTTCCTGTAGAATAATATTTGTTCCCATAAAAACACAAAACATACTTAATTGATCATCTGATCAAAAAGATTAGGTTAGCTAGTCTCCTTGAAAGTCTTGCAAAGTTGGTGACAATGTGCATTTATCTTATTAATTATGACTTAAGCTTAAAGATTAAGACTGCTAGAGAGTCACATTCCCATTACAAAACATGACACTAATAGATTTCATAATGCGGGATAAGGTATGCATTGGAAAGTCAATACGAGCTTTTCCAAAATGTTCAAAGACTTGGATGATAGAGGATACACTCTAGTTATCTTCTTCTCCTATGGTCTCCAAATTTGGTGATCATTTAAATGAAAAAGTAATGAGAAAATGGACAAAGAGCAGCTAAACGCCTAAACCATGATCATAACTGAGGAATAAATAATGAGAAATGAAAACCATGAAAAAGAGGAGGAAAGAAGAAGGTGATGTCCCATCCATCAGATTCCCAAGATACAAGGGAATAATGAAGCACATCCAAAGCACTGGATTTTGTTGCATGCAGTTGTTTGTCTTTGACTTTCCACATTATTATCCTACCATAGCTAGCACCAGTTATCTTAGAGTGACGGTTTTAACGATATTGTTAACTTGGGTCATAATCCAGATGATCCCAATATCCAGAATTACCTGCTATTTATTTTTGGGATGGTGCTGCATTTTCACCACTACCTCTCCCATTAGGTTGCAGTAATCTTACTCCTTGATCCGTTGGATTGGAGTTAACAAGGATTCTTTTGTGTGGCATCACGTCACTATCTGCATGATATCTCACAGTGGAAATGGTTGGTGGACATGATTGGGAGAAGACTAATATTTTTGTTACTTTTGGTATTCACATAACATTTCAGAAATTAATCTTTCTTTTTTATGATTGGTAAAGAAGAAATATATTGATAAAAAAAAACAAAGGATATAAAAGAATTATACCACACTAAATACAAGAGGAAAGAAAGGAGAAAAAAAGAGCAAAAAATAAGCAGGTAACATACTACCAACTCATTCCGAAATTAATTTGACTACACAGTATCAAAAGAATTAATCGCACTGTTTTTGTTTTTTGAGTTTTGGGATTGGCTTTTATTTCAGAAAATGAAATTTTAATAAAATTCTAAAATTGAAAATTAGTTTGAGAATTAAATTTTGGAACGATTTTTGAAAGCAAAAAAAATATTGTTTTATAAAGCGACTCCTCTAACTTCTACAAACTTCTTTGGCTTATGGTTGTCAAACACGCCGTAAGAGCTTCTGTAACAATTCTGTTTCTTCAGAAATAGAAGTCTTTCTTGTAAAATTTGATCTGATTTTACACCATCTTAGACTAAATCCTATGGATTAGATTGAGTTGCTAGATTGGAAGTTAAGTGTTGCAATTCAAAAAAAAACTGTGGCCTAAAAGTTAACAATAGTTCTCTCTCCTAACATGTGCTCGCAGTTCAACTAACAGCGAGATTGAAGCGCTGAACTGTTCACCGCTCACAAAAATCACACAGATCACAAAAATCACAAAATTTGATCTGACGTCTGAAATTTAAAGCACTGTTTGGAGCACTGAACCAAACAGCGATGAGAAGTGGTCTCAGCTATCGTGGACTGCTAATCTAGCTTCTAGATTAGCATTCCCATAAAATTTAGGAGGTTACCTTAGCTGACGTGGACTGCTAATCTAGCTGCTAAATTAGAAGACCATAAGACTTAGCCTTAAAAGTTGTTGACTTTGACTTATATAACCATGAACCAACAATGGCTAACTGCCTTGCATTAACATCCGGTGGTAGTCGTCGAGTAACTAGTAAATTCAAGGTCGACTAGGACAAAACAGTACTTCAAGCAACATGATCACACTTTTAAAAGACTCATTGACATCCATAATCTCCCACTTATTGAAACAATTCAAAAGTCGAGTCAAGTACCCCATGAATGTGTACATGCAACTGCGAAAAGATGATAAAAGTGCATGCATGATGCTTTATTCATCACATATAACTTTCCAAACTACGGGATTCAGGCTGTTATTAGAAATGATAGAAGATTCTGTTGAAGTCATTTTCGATTCGGAGAGGAAAAGTGCATTGTGCGAATGTTAGGTCGTTTTCTTTGCTTTGCATGTGATGTTATTAACTTACTGATTCTTCTTTGGCTAGCCTTATAAGTCACGAGAATAATGATGATGAATCCATGATGATGCAGAGACCTCACAGCCAAGTACAAACACTATGTATATTGTGATGATTTTACAATACCAATCAGAAAATATAATGCTTGGAATAACGGGACATTTCTTTTGTCAGTTTGGCACTATTGCAAGCTAAATTGGAACTTCAAAAAGTGGAGGGGAAGCCCTAAAATCTTAAAAGCTTCTCCAGTAGATGTTGTATGTATTTCCTATGTGGCAACACAAACAAGACATTTTTATTCCATTTTCCCTTAAGTTTAGGTGAAAAAAGTCATTAATTTCCAATAGTGTTATTTGTGATCATTTTAAATTTTATGTTTAGTAATTTTAAAATTTTATTAGAGCTAAAAATGGTTATTCATTATATTGGAATAAATTTTAGTAAATAAAATATATTTTTAATTAAAAAAAACTCACTAGGATGGTAGACAATGTCAAGGGAATGTGGAAACTAGACATTCCTCTTGACATTTCTACCTAAAGTCATGCATACATTAATTTATGACATCCGGGTTGGAGAATGTTTTTAGAGAAAATGGGTGTGCATCCTAGGTGGATTTTGACATTTATCTTCACACACATGCCATTGGAGAAGCTCTAAGAGCTTATGTTGGGATATATGTTTTAAAACGTAATTTAATTTCCATAAAAATTATCTTTAATGCTCATAAAGTTCTTCATAAAAGAATTTATTTCTTACTATCTCTTGACCGTTTTATTTTTGGGAGTTAAGAATATTAATTACACCATAATAATTTCTCCTTAAATAATATTGACTATCTAGACTATAAATCAGATTTTGGTTGGAAAAATAAAAAAGGGTTCAATGTCTTTTATGTTTTTGTTTTAACAATAGAAAAGAGTTTTGTGAAAGAAAACAATGTGTGTGTATCATTTTTTTTCTAGAGTGATTCTGAGAAAGAATGAAAGTGTAGAATTTTCACATCTTCTCACTGTGCAAGAGTGATTGTATAAGATATTGAACTCGGCTGTTTTATCTTGGGGACGACGCACAATTGAAGAACTGCTTGCACAATCTTGGGCAGAGCTACGAAATGTCTTAAAGAAAGTGACATAGTCCGCGACTCAACCATAACAGTGTTTTGTTTGTTTTTTGTTTGATTATTTTGCAGGCATAATTCAGCAATTGTTCCAACAATTTTAAGACGTTTCGTTCTGCCAAGGATATCAAAAGAAACGATTGCTGAAACGCGATAAGTATCATTATTTAATTTGGTTTATTGAATTATATGAACGATATAATTTCTTCTTTAGCAATTTATCAAGATGCTTGGAATTAGGTTACTTGATACCTAAAGTAAATTTATGTTTGATCTTGATAGACTAGGAATAACATGGTTAAATATTTTGACATAGAAAAATATTGTTGATGTGAAACGAATGTTTTTAACATGTTGTAGAGATGTATATTTATCTCCTATATGGAAATGAATTGGGTCTAGAAATTTTAACCTGATATATTATACATCATGAGAGTCATCCATGTCAAATTTCAGAATTTTTAGAGTCTTAAAAGTATTTTTAAAGTATTTTAGAAAACTGCACAATGTTGCTGAAAATTTCTGACGAGTAGAAATTCAGTCCCGAATAATTTCGTTTTTCTGATCTTTGTGTTGTTATTTTGAATTCTTGTATAACATGAAACTTGTAGATCATGAGTTTCTTCAAAAACCACTTTTAAATTTTCAATTTGAGTATGTAGTTTGAGAGATGTGGTAATTTTAAATCGTTGTGTATGTCAATCTAAAATATAATATTAAATATTAGAGATGTAAGAAACAATATTAGAAATCATGTTTGGATTTTTATTTCTTTATACTCTTTTTTAGTAATCAAAAAGAAGATCATTGATAACAATCAAACTAATGCACCCCCATATGTGTGATAATATGTTTAATAGAAAGTTATAAATATTGTATGATGTTATAACTACATAACTTTGAATCTTTGTTTGACAATTAAGAGAAACTTGGAGTACTATATTAGTTGATTTTTAAGTAATTGTGTAAGTGCATACTTTACTAATTTTTTTGTTTCAAATGCTCACATGTACATGATTGTGACAAGTGAAAATTCACTTACTTGAGCAAGTTTTTATTTTCCCATGAAATAAAAATTACGGGAGATTAATCGATGTGAGGAGCAATGGGGTTGCTGATTTCTTTGTTGGTGCGCAATCAATTGACAATGGTTTATAATCGATTGAGCTTTAAAAGCATTTGAGGTATGTAAGTTAACTGTTTGTAGTTATTATAGTTACTTAGAATAGATTTTAGGGGAACAAGATGTTGATAATTATTCTGTATGACAATAAACATATGACTCATATAAGTTTGAAATTTATAAGATAGAATTTGATACGAAACCAAAACCGAAATAATTAGAAACCTAGTCAAAACAAATGTGAACAACTCTCACCAAGAAATGAACATAATATTGATTATGAATTTATTTGCTATTCTTGCACGTCATTGTAAGGATATCAAATGTTATTAGCACGCTTTTCTAGCTAAGTTAATGTGAATTGTGGATAAGGTGAGAGATTGGTATATATTGATGTTTTACACCATGTTTGTTTTGATAGTTTATGGCTCAAAAGTTGAACCAAATCGTTTGAAAGAAAGTGGTTTTGAGATATACTCACATCACTAGGATTTTTGGTATCGGTACGATCTCAAAATTTACTTTAGGTAGAAATTTGTTGAATTTGATCATTGCACTACCACAAATGATAGGTTATGGATAAAATGTTTGAATATAGTATTACAATTTTATCATAACATGAATTGAATTTTGAATATTTGAATGTACATTTTCAAATCTTACGCAACTTGCAATGATATTAGATGAAATAAAGTATTTGAGAATTTTATAAAGATGCTTCGAGTAAACGGTCATGATATCAAATATGATTTTTGAGTAGTGAATTGGGTAATGTTGATTTCAAGAAAAATGGTTTGAATTTTTATTCTCTATAATGTGCAAAACTTTTTGGGTTTAGGATCTTTGGTTTATTAATTTTTCACATTTTTGTGATATTTGGATATTGTTTTGAAATTCTTGTTTGAGTCAAAAAAAATAGTGGGGGTTCCATACTCTATAATTTAACAACTTTTATTTAAAATAGAGGAACTAGAAAAATGAAGATGAACGATCCTGGAAAAGCATATTTATAGTGAGACTAAAATGTAGTCGTGGATATTTTATTGCTTATAATTTGGAAGATAACTTCTCATAAAAGGTAACTTTGTTCATTAAAAAAATTTAATCTTTTGAAAAATAAATTTGTGATCCTATTACCTTTAGACAAGCAAACAGAAAATCGTTGACACTTGCATTCATGTCGCTAAATTAACTTACATGCTTGTTTTGTTGATGTTGTTTATACGATGTATGATTTCTTATAGTCATAACTAGAAATATATACTTTTGTATAAGCTAAAGATGAGAATCTTTGTAAACCAAGCATGGAAAACTGTGTAGTTTCTACAATAAAAGAAAGCATATAAGTTAGATAAGTTATCATTTATATTCTGAAAACAACTTTAAAATAATTTATGATTCATTCGAATGATTTCAGAATTGATGAAAGTGAAATGCATAATACTCTTTGTTTTGTATGCATAGGTGATTTGTTGAATTTTTATTCTAACTTATAGGATGAAAATGAAATTAAGAACATGCTTAGTTTACTACTTGACATGAAAGACTTGAGTGAAGGTGGTGTATGTTTTTTGAAATGAATCTTTTCTTTCTTTGGATCTATTTTATTTCAATAAAAATATAATTTTAAAAGAGATAGAAATATATATAGTCTGACTGTAAATTAGTTTTCACTCATTTGGTTCAGTGCTAATGCTTTTGAGATTGTGTGTGATTGCACTAGACATGAGTATGGTAGCTCAGTATGCTTCTTTGATACGTGATTGACTATATTTATATAAGTATTTTTTGTAGTAGGGGTGTAATATATTGCTTCCGTAGTGGGGGTTTTATATTCAAATTTACCAATCCTAGTAGGGATGTCCATGGATCGGTTTTCTACCCAAATCTAATTGGTCCAAACCAACAAAAGAAACCAGAAAACCAGAGACCGAAAAATCCAAAAACCAAGAAACCCAAAAACCGAAAAAAACGGTTCTAGGTGGTTGAATTTTGGTTTGATGTCACAAAAGAACCAAAAACCCAAAGAAACCCAACCAAAAAAAAAACGAGAGTTAGAACCAAAAAAACCGAAAAAAATCATAATAATATGCAGCGAACTTTCCATCATAGTATAATATATATACACTTCAGTGAGTATATCCATATATAATAAAGAAACTATAATCAAAAATATATCTAATATTAAATTATATATTATATGATTTTAATGGAGATACCCATAAATAAAGAGATTATAGTTCAAAATATATTTAATTTTGAGATTTGCTTTTCAATTTTGATTTACGAGTTAAAAAAGAAAGTCTATTAAAAATAACAAAAAACCCAGAAAAACCAAAAAAACTGGTGGAACGGTTCTGGTTTCTAATATTCTAAACCGAGCATGGTCTGGTTTGATTTTTGGTTTCTTATAAGAGATATTGGTTTGGTCCTTGGGTTTGGCAGAAAAACAAACCAAACCGAACCATGGGAAGCCCTAAATCCTAGTACGGAAAATTGGTAAAATATTGAGAAGGTTATGAGGTGTTTCAAACACACCTTACACATAAAAATACACTATCTTAATGATTACCGCAATCTTTTAAGGAAACTGCGAAGCTGATTGGACCATGGACGGGCCTAGCAAGGGACTAACCCGGGCTATAGGTCGTCCCTAAATTTAGCAGGATAAAAATTTTGTACAAGGAATTATTTCAAAATTAGCATTTAGCCCCCCTTTATTTGTAATTAGTCCTTGTAGTTGAAGCATAAATAATTTTATCCCAAAATCTTTTTTAAAACTTAGAATTTTCTTTGTCGCATCCGTTTACTTCTCATTCTTCTTCTATAAACCGTAAATTCCCTTCTCCAATCACTTTACGTTATTAAAATTTGTGGATTTTAATCTTATAGTTGTCTGTTTACCTAGTATTTTATATCCAAATTCCAATTAACCACTCTTGTTCTAAAAAATTTGCCGCGGCCTTCGACCGCATTGTTAGTTAGTGATATTCCAGCCCTACCCACGAAATATTTCTGGGTCCGTCCCTGGATTGGACATCCTTTCAGTCGAATCCTCTAAGGGATGGAGCGATTCAATCCTCTAATAGACATAAGAACAGACATATTAATCCAATGTGATAGTACCGCGGCTATTGCATGAATTGAGAACGTAACGACAACTATAAGAGTTGATTTTATGAGAATATGGATTATATAGTGTCTGAAAAGAGTTTCCATTAGTTCTTTGACGGAAAGATTGATAAGAAGATGTGAATACATCTTAGGGATGAGGTTGATGCCCATTCAGATTGAGTCATCTGTGATAGATACCCAACCTAGAAATAGGTTCAAAGGTAATAGACGAAGTCATAGGTGATAGCATCATTGAGATTGAGTTATTTATGATGTGGTTACCAACCTATAACTCAAGATCTCAAAAGTATGTTCAAAAGGGTAACCCCTATATATGGAGTGATATCCCAAAATATAGGTTCAAATGGGACGCCAAGTCATAAATAATATGGAGATGCGAGAATCATGCTTTTGAAGTATTCATCCCACGACATGATATCCTGAAGCGAGCAAGATTGAGTTTACTTTTTACTTTTTAATTTTTAAACTCTTAATGATGTTTATTTCTCTATTTAGAGTAGGGTACTTTCAGGAGTAATCTTGATAAACTCACCTATATGAATGTGAAAGTGTGGCCGTTTTGTATAAGAATATGGGCAGTTCTCTAGATCATTCATTAAAACTGGGATACAAGCACTAGGCCGTAATGTGTTGGATTTAGACTTTACACTAGTATAGTCGTGTGTGTTAAGCAATCTTTTTATCTCCTAGAGTTCAAGACTTATGTTCACTCTATGGTCAGATTTTAAGAGAGCCTATTAACACTACGTAAAAGTTCAAGTCGCGAAACACCTTTGCTTATGCACAACTCTGTACGTTCTTGCTCAATGTTTTAAAAATATAAGTGGGGGATTGTTGGGATATATGTTTTAAAACATAATTTAATTTCCATAAAAATGATCTTTAATGCTCATACAGTTCCTCATAAAAGAAATTTATTTCTTACTATCTCTTGACCAATTTATTTTTGGGAGTTAAGAATATTAATTATACCATAATAATTTCTCCTTAAATAAATTGAATATCTAGACTGTAAATCAGATTTTGGTTGGAAAAATAAAAAAGGGTTCGATGTCTTTTATGGTTTTGTTTGAACAAGAGAAAAGAGTTTTGTGAAAGAAAACAATGTGTGAGCATCATTTGTTTTCTATAGTGATTCTGAGCAAGAATGAAAGTGTAGAAGTTTCACATCCTTTTACCGTGCAAGAGTGATTGTGTAAGAGATTGATCTCGGCTGTTTTATCCTAGATACGACGAGCAATTGAAGAACTGCTTGCACAATCTTAGTCAGAGCCGCGAAACGTCTTAAAGAAAACGACCTAATCTGCGACTCAACCATAACAATGTTTTGTTTGTTTTTTGTTTGATTATATTGCAGGCATAATTCAGCAATTGTTCCAGCAGTTTACATTACAAGTTAAAATTTGATCCCATATTGTCTTGATTAGTATATTTGTGGGAAAACCAGTTTTTCGATTTTCTATTTAAGATCGTTATAAGAGATTACCAAATTCTGTCTTCGATTGCCAAACTTCATATAATTGAAGGAAAAATTTATCCATTTCGAAAGTTCTGTCTTCGGATGAAACGGCAATTTGCATTTTGCAAATGCTTTTGAAGAAGCAAGCAAAAGGGAATGGAAGAGGACATCTATTATGACCAACTCCATCTTGTGTTTCACATAGAATGGGAAATGGATAAAATATGGTGACAGTAATGTGGAAATGACAAAACAATTATAACACATTCTATATGGCACAAAAAAGTCACATTTATTTTTCTCAACTACTAATGTAGGAGTCGATATACTCACTCTTGATAACATTTTCAAGTTGAAATTGGCACAGAAATGACTTGCACTTTCCCACTAAGAGTCATTAAGAAACTCATTACAAATTGCTAGATGGGAACTTTTAGAAATGTGCCTCCAATCCACCAATCAATTATAATAATGTATTCTAGGACCATTCTAGCGAGGGTCGGGGAGGGGACCTACGAAGAGAAAAAGTAGTGAAGCAAAACAAATCGCTTTTCCCAAATGCTTTTTGCTGCGTGATGTGAGTCCTTGTTTTGTTGATTTTGTGCGAGGGGTCAACTTCTTTTAGGGGTAGAGAGATCCCCTGCCCGCATCAAATCGCCAAGAAAATCACTTGGAGGAAAATTCGAGGGAAGAATCATCTGAACATGCGTGAGGGTCAGGGACGGAGTCAAGAATCATGGGATCGGTGCAAACATTTATTATGGGTGCAAATTTTTTTTTTTAAAGGTGCAGAAAAACAAAAATAGACTTATATGTGAAACAAAATCCTAATTGCGCCTAATATAGGCTTTGGAACCAACTAGCAGGGGTGTAAGTGTATGTCCTTGCAATGGGCTGGCTCCATCTCTAGTGAGGTGACTTGAACAAGCAAGTTCGATGTTCATTCATGGATTCCGTCACTATACCCGTGTTATAAATCTTCGTCCCCGACCCAATAAAAATCCATGGATTAATCGATTAAACAATCAAAAATAGCCAGTATGGTATCAAAAAAAAAATGGATATATTGTCTTACTATACTTCACCGATGCAACAAACTACAAAATATTGATAAAGTCGGTAGGGGAAATTTTTCCATTATGATCCTATTATTATGGGATGATCAAAAGAGAAAATGGACGCGCAAATAGGTAAATTTATTGGTTTGACAATTGCTGGCCAATAAGAGCCGCGCGCTTCTTCCTAATCCGCACGGTGAAGCATCAATCGCCAGCTGATTATGCTCAGTCGCGCGTACCCCTATAATCCGCGTGATCCTATTTTGGACGCCAACGAACTGGACTACAAAATTTAATCATCCAACAACTTTCTTTTAATTTCCTATTAATATTTATTTTTATAACAACATAACAGATTACACCATCTTCAGACCTCAAATATCATATAAAATCTCTTCATTCAATATAATTTGCTTAAACATGACTCGACCATTGTTAGTTCGTCGAACTTAGTATACTCGAGAATAAGATTTAGCTATTTCCGTAAACTATATGTTGTCACAAACTCAATTTTCTGAAGCGGCACTTTCCGGAAGTAAATTTCTGGGAGGTTATTTATGAGAAGTTAGGTAATAACACCTGTAACTTGAGTCTTTGTGATATAATTGACGTACAAGATTGTTATGAGACAATTAAGAAAGATGTCAGTGAATTTTGTAGATTTTTACCATGTAAGTCAATCGATTTATACTGAGAGGTGGGGTTGATGTTGAGTTGGTAAGAAGATCTTTAGATGAATGGAGAAGATTGAAAAATATGGCTTTTCATTTCGAAGATTGTTTCGAAATCCTTCAGATGTTGAACAAATGCAACCCCTTCTTGTTAGTTGTTTTTCTATCGAGTACATCTTAGTGAAGATGGTCAGTTACAAGTGTTGTAGTTGCATCTTTTGTAATGACTACATCCAAGTGAATCTAAAGGCTATAAAACTACTAACGTTCAAGATTCAAAGATAAACATGATGTAAAGAACATGAAAGTAAAGATTAACACAAGTATATAACGTGGTTCGGCCATGAAGACGTACATCCACGGGAAAGAAGATGTTTTCTTTATTGATTATAAGGTCTTACCCTTGAAAGATCTACAAATATCACTTAGATTCTTACTCTCTCCTTATCTAGATCTCTCTCAGGAATTCTCTGTAGAAAGACCATCTAATAATACATAAGTTGTCCATTTTCTTCTACATGGACTGGTATTTATAGGAAAATTAGACTCGTAAAGGCCTGGCCTCGCCGATCCAGGTGGAGCTATCGTACATCTCTTCGTTACTTCGGAAGAGATCTATACTATCCATCGTGATGGCCTACTTGGTTCTCCTTCCGAGTCATCTCGCCATGTACACCATCGTGTTGTCCTTCTTTAGGGAACCTCGTGCTGCCTCATCCTTGGGTTATAGTATAGATCCCCCGAGCGTCTGACACGATGTAGATTCACCCACGTCTCCTTTGATCCTTCATTAAATGCATTCCTTCTTTTTAGACTTGACCATCTGAGTCGATTAGACCACTCCTCACACGCGTCATTCATGGAACGTTTGCAGAAGGCATCTCGATTCAAATGAAATCAGCTTTATAGAGTATTGTAGCGCCCCCTAACCTAGCAGCTGACTGATCCAAGAGATTAACTAATAAAGAGGCACTAAAAATCTAAAACATTTACTTAAACATCCAATTAAGAAATCTACTGTAAAACTTAACCCAAAACTTGCCCCACTCAGAAATATATATACAAGAACTTCTCTCAAATGATACATATACAATAGTCATTTTTTTTGCAAATAGAATATACAACATAATAAACATAGCAGAAGTTAATCAAACAGGGAACTCGACCCTTGAAGCTTTCGCTGCGCAACTCTGATCTATCTCTGAAACTGAAAGTGGGAAAGGGTGAGCACATCATCCCTATAAGGGGTGCCCAGCAAGAATAACATTTAACTTTAAAGAAATCATGAGCAATATTTGGAAAACAATTTATGTTTTCCCAAACATCAAAGTGACTAAGTCACTGGAAATGCACAAACAATGTATATGGACAAACTCCTTCTTTAAACAATATACTATATTGAGTGTCGACCAATTCCTTACACACTCTATTAGTTTATATTAGTGCCAAATTCCACACCTCATAAGCATAAAACCTGAATTCACGTAGATATAAATGAAGGAGTATATCCTATATACCACACGTGGAAATTCTCATTTCCCATAACAATTCATAATGAAGACAAACATTACAAGCCCTTTCCAATTCATGGAAAGATTCAAATAATCAACAGAACAATCATAACACAAATTAAACAATGCAAGAAATGCATGAGATTGTTAAACATAAACTTTTGTAAAAGAAACAAACAATGGTTTCAAAAGAGTTAAAAGTATTCCCACCTGTTTTGATGACAAGCCACGCCTACCTCGAGATCCACGATCCACTGGTTCATCCTTTGAATCGATCGTTGTTAAATATACTAACTGTTAATCATACAAGCACTCTAAGAATCTAGCCAAAATGGCTCATACAAGAATCATATAGTTCTATCTAAGGGTTCTAAACCCATTTATGATTCTACACATTTTTATTATCTATCTTTAGCATATCTAAAGTTTACTAATTCAATTAGGTTGGTTTTATAGTTTATTATTTAAGTCTTATGAATATCTATAACTTTATAGAAGAAACCAAAGTCCAATTCAGACCACAAGAGTTCCAAAACATCTAACTATGAAAACTGACCTAAGCCCAAGTCCACCAAAGTCAACTAACAGTTATTAACGGTCAAGGGTCAACTAACAATCAACGTCCAAGTCAAGTCAAGGTCCTGGTCAAATGGTCAAGGAACTGACTCAGTCAAGGTTCACTGGGTCAGTACTGGTTAACGAGTTAACTCAGTCAGATACACTAAGTCAGTTGAACACAATGACTCAGCTAAACTGACTGTGATGACTAATAGGTCTTAAACTCACATTTTAGACTTCATTTCCTACAACACCTTCTTTCTTTTATCATTCGGTTCTACTAGACTATTTAACACGTTTTCACCAAACTACATCTATAATTCAACAATAAATGTTTTCAAAAGAAACTTCATAATTCATTCTCAAATACAAATCCAAATTACCTTTAGGTAGAAGAGGCAAGCATTCATAGAGACTTCCATCAAGCCATACAACTACATTTATGACCACATCTGTAACCAATAAACCCTCATCTTTCTTTTCCCTCACACACCACATTCTCACCCTAACTACAACAAATTCACATCCATTGTACATCATTTATCTTCAACACAACCAAATGTACAACACTTCAACCACCTAACCTGAGTTATGTTTCATTATCATATTAGTTTCTTCCTTGTCGTGTATACACTGCCTCAACATCCCTGGAATCCATTAAGCCACCACTGGCAGCAACAGTTTAACTCCCATTCTTCTTAACCTTGCATTTCACAATACCAGCAACACCACTAGGCTTCATTTGAACAGTTCTCTCAAACCACCATATCAACCTAACCATACCTCTTGCATAATCAAATTTTTTATCTCCTATATCTTGTATTGATCAAGCTATAATATCTCAATTTTTAATACACACACAACCATTCAGATACACCACCAGACCTCCATTCCAGCACAAATGAATATACATCTCCACTAGAACCACAATTAACACTACCCTCCACCAGATTCAATAACATCACCACCACTTAAGTGTCACCCCAGACTCCATTTCAGGGTCCCAATCAAACTTCAATTACTAAAAAACTCAACAATAACATCCACTTCATGTTCCATGTAGTTCAACATCTTACAATATCATATCTTATATGCTTAATTATGAACAAACCCTGACTCATATGACAATTTCAGTTCATTGCCCTTATTTCAGTTCACTCCATTCAGTTAACTCAATACATCTTTTTCATCAACAATTTCCAACTCAGGAACCATAATATTCTTTCAAAACTCCTTAAGATACCAAATTAAATCACATGCAACCATCTCTACTCTAAACAAAAGAAAACCCATCAAAAATTAAGAGAATCAAATCAGTTTTCTAAACAATTCAGAATCAACCTCAGAAATTCAAATTCAACTTACAATTTTCTCCCGAGTCTCGAATCAACACCAACAATAGATCCACCACCTTCTTATTAACAGAATCACGCCCTGGTCTTCATCTCACAGTCCCCATCTCAAATACTTATTCTCATAAAAACCTTAAAAGTAACTCTATTATCTAATTCGACTTCAAATCATCAATCCAAATCTTCAAGTCTATCAAACCCATCTTATAATCTATTCAATTCCTCTCAATCCTCTCCCAATTCGAATTCCAATAAAATATGCAGAACCCCTAATTATCAAATTACTCTTCTTCTCTGAAACCTAACCTTCTAATTGACATAACAATCTTCTTATTCCATCCAAACTCTCGAAACCCATCTTCAATTGTTATCTCAAATCAAGCTTAAACCAAATAACAGAAACCATAACTCATGATTTACTTTCTCCTTCGATTCTGAATCAACTACAGATAATCTTCACCACCAACCACTTATCGTTGATCTTTATCAATCTGATTTCAATATCAAAATCA
>NC_039360.1:226045580-226045817 GCF_003573695.1 Papaver somniferum
TTTTGATGACAAGCCACGCCTACCTCGAGATCCACGATCCACTGGTTCATCCTTTGAATCGATCGTTGTTAAATATACTAACTGTTAATCATACAAGCACTCTAAGAATCTAGCCAAAATGGCTCATACAAGAATCATATAGTTCTATCTAAGGGTTCTAAACCCATTTATGATTCTACACATTTTTATTATCTATCTTTAGCATATCTAAAGTTTACTAATTCAATTAGGTTGGTT
>NC_039360.1:226045827-226101280 GCF_003573695.1 Papaver somniferum
AATTGACATAACAATCTTCTTATTCCATCCAAACTCTCGAAACCCATCTTCAATTGTTATCTCAAATCAAGCTTAAACCAAATAACAGAAACCATAACTCATGATTTACTTTCTCCTTCGATTCTGAATCAACTACAGATAATCTTCACCACCAACCACTTATCGTTGATCTTTATCAATCTGATTTCAATATCAAAATCATGAATTTGATTCTCAAATTCACAGAAGAAGAAGAACCGAAGAAGAATAAAGAAAGAGAAGAATAAGAGAAAATGATTCTCTCGGCTCGACTAGATGAAGATAAGGCAAAGGAATTACTAGGACAGACAGCTACAACGTGTCTGTGTTACATCAAAAGTGCTTTTTCCTGAAATGATGATTTTACCCTTCATATTGTCTTGATGTATTATTCTTCCTCCGATATCCGAATGACACGCTCGAGTAGTCTATTTCGCATAACTTTTCGAGATCTTACAGATAGTACTAGTTTCGTATCTAGATCATTGTTAGATTGATTCCTATTAATTATCGTTTGTGTTATACTAATCGAGTTATTATCGTCTAATTGGACACTTGACCGGTCTAATAGCGTTGACAAACTTGCGGGTCTTTATATTCTCCCCACCTTATTCATTTTCGTCCTCGAAAATAAACTATCCTTCTGGTCTTCAAAAACTCCCCACCTTATAGAATAATCTTATTCCTTAGCTAAGCGCAAACAATATAAAACAAAGCACAAACCTATATGGCTTTCTACAACTAAAATTTGTGGCTCCAGGTTCAATTATGCTGATTTTAATAGCTATTAAATAAGGAAGTCTAATTTTTTCTTAACTAATTTTTATTTTATAAAATATTTATCTCTAACTTTAAGGAAGAACCCTACGAATCTTTCTAAGTGAAATTATTAATTATCGGTTTTCTAAAAGATCTACGCCAAACTTCTATGATCGGTCATCTCTGAGTGCAGTTGCCTTGTCAAGGTTAGCCAAGCCCAACAAAGCCTTCCTACGAACAGAGAAAACACGACCTTCACTATTCCCCAGTGCTGGATTAACTAAGTATTAATTTATTAAGATTAATTAGTCTCTAAAATTTTATCGTAACTGGTGTAAGTCTAATAAATTTACTTCGTAATATATATGAATAGTTTACATCATTTTAAGAAATCTAATCATCAAAATTTATCTTATTTTATTTTTATTATTATTATTATTATTTATTTATTTTATCAATAAAAGTAATCCAAATTTGATTCACGTTAATTTATAATATATGATATTTTTACTTTACTGTAATGTCGTATATAAATTTCCCAAATATTATTTACAATAAATTTGCTACTTAATTACTCAAATACAATTATCAACTGCGCTATTATTCTCTTTATTCTTAAATCGCTGGTCCAGTTGGTACACTAAGTCTTAATCTTCTAAATATAACTCTACGTTCACGTAAAAATTGATATAATAGACTTTATTTATTAAAATTGAATTTGTATTATATTGGCGTTGGGAATTTAATATGATTTAAATTTTGAGTCTGCATAAAATTTTAACATGCCTTAATAGTCTTTAGATTTTGCTATTAATGTAAAGTATCCTATTAATATACAAATTTATTTTCTTTTAATTCTAAAATTATACTAAGCATCTGAATACTACTATTACTATTTCATGTAAACTTGTTTCATTTAAAAGATTTACTGGATCATTTTGTTAGACTAAAGATAATTTCGATACAAGAATTCTAACAAGTGTCTTTTTATTTTATACATTTTAAGATAATTATTTTAAACAATCAAATAATTGTTTTAATTATTGATGGCTTTTAATGATTAAGATTTATCTCACAAACCCAACCCAGTTCTAACTAATCTAGTTCATTAACTGGCACTAGCTATTCTTATTGTTTCCCATATAAGATCTAACAGTGAGCTCTGATACCAACATTGTAGCGCCCCCTAAGCTAGCAGCTGACTAATCCAAGATATTAACTAATAAAAAGGCACTAAAAATCTAAAACATTTACTTAAACATCCAATTAAGGAATCTACTGTAAAACTTAATCCAAAACTAGCCCCACTCAGAAATATATATACAAGAACTTCTCTCAAATGATACATATACAATAGTTTTTTTGTTTCCAAATAGAATATACAATATAATAAACATAGCAGAAGTTAAACAACTAGCGAACTCGACCCTTGAAGCTTTCTCTGCGCAACTCTGATCTATCTCTAAAACTGAAAGTGGGAAAGGGTGAGAACATCATCCCTATAAGGGGTGCCCAGCAGGAATAACATTTAACTTTAAAGAAATCATGAGCAAGATTTGGAAAACAATTCATGTTTTCCCAAACATCAAAGTGACTAAGTCACTGGAAATGCACAAACAATGTATATGAACAAACTCCTTCTTTAAACAATGTACTATATTGAGTGTCGACCAATTCCTTACACACCCTATTAGTTTATATTAGTACCAAATTCCACACCTCATAAGCATAAAAGCTGAATTCATGTAGATATAAATGAAGGAGTGTATCCTATATACCACATGTGGAAATTCTCATTTCCCATAACAATTCATAATGACGACAAACCTTACAAACCTTTTCCAATTCATGGAAAGATTCAAAGAATCAACAGAACAATCATAACAAAAATTAAACAATGCAAGAAATGCACGAACAGACAATGCATGAGCTTGTTAAACATAAACTTTTGTAAAAGAAACAAACAATGGTTTCAAAAGAGTTAAAAGTATTCCCACCTCTTTTGATGACAAGCCACGCCTACCTCGAGATCCACGATCCACTGGTTCATCCTTTGAATCGATCGTTGTTAAATATACTAACTGTTAATCATACAAGCACTCTAAGAATCTAGCCAAAATGGCTCATACAAGAATCATATAGTTCTATCTAAGGGTTCTAAACCCATTTATGATTCTACACATTTTTATTATCTATCTTTAGCATATCTAAAGTTTACTAATTCAATTAGGTTGGTTCTATAGTTCATTATTTAAGTATTATGAATATCTATAACTTTGTAGAAGAAACCAAAGTCTAATTCAGACCACAAGAGGTCCAAAACATCCAACTAAGAAAACTGACCTAAGCCCAAATCCACCAAAGTCAACTAACAGTCAAACTAACGGTCAAGGGTCAACTAACAGTCAACGTCCAAGTCAAGTCAAGGTCCTGGTCAAATGGTCAAGGTTCACTGAGTCAGTACAGGTGTTGATGGTGGTTTTTAGATTAGGGTTAAAATCGTAAAACCGTACAACTGACATGACGTCACTTTGACCATTAGCACATTTATTGAATCGATCAACATGCCTACGTAAGAATTACCAGGGTACCTTTTTTCTTATGTGTCATTTTCCACGGCAGGACCCTTGACATTGACAAACATCATTTATGCCAAACCCTAATTCTCATGCTACTGCACCAAGGCATGCCAACCATGCCATCCGCACCACTGTGCCAATAGCAAACCATGCCAGACACATCTCCGCGCCAAGGCATGCCAACCATGCCAGCCGCACCACTGTGCCAATGACAAACCATGCAAGCCACGTCTACCATGCCAAGGCATGCCAACCATGCTAGCCGCACCATGCACCAATGGAATGTCAAACCCTTGGCCCCACCATGCTAAGCCAATCGCACCTTTCCTTGGCCCCAACCATGATAGTCGCACCATGTTCCAATGGCATGCCAAACCCTTTGCCCCATCATGCCAAGCCAACCTCACCTTGCCTTGGCCCTAGCATGCCAAGCCTTCCGTACCAAACCCTTGGCCCCACTATGCCAAGCCATCTGTGCCATTGTCCTTGGCCCCACCATGCCGGCCTTCCCTATGCGGCTACCAAAACAAAGGCGTGCGCGATCAACGGCCACCTTTCCATCCTAGATGCAAATCCTAGCAATCCAAGGTCGCCAAACAACGCATGGTAACCTTTGCCCCAAAACACTAGTTTTGGCCACGCCAAGGCATGCATTGCCACATATGTCAATGGCATGCCAACCACCTTGCTGCGCCATACCATGCTGGCCTTCCCCATGCGGGTACCAAAACGAAGGCGTGCGATGATAAACGACCACCCTTCCATCCTAGATGCAAATCCTAGCCGTCCAAGGTCGCCAAACAACACATGGTAACCTTTGGCCCAAAACCCTAGTTTTGACCACGCCAAGGCATGCCATGCTACATGTGTCAGTGGCATGCCAACCACCTTGCCGTGCCATACCATGCCAGCCTTCCCCGTGCGGCTACCAAAACGAAGGCGTGCGACGATCAACGGCCACCCTTTCATCCTACACACAAATCCTAGCCGTCCAAAATCGCCAAAAAACGTATGGTAACCTTTGGCCCAAAACCCTAGTTTTGGCCACGCCAAACCGCGCCAAGGCATGCCATGCCACATGTGCCAATGGCATGCCAACCACCTTGTTGCGCTATACCATGCCGGCCTTCCCCATGCGGCTAGAAAAACGAAGGCGTGCGTCGATCAACGACCACCCTTCTATCCTAGATGAAAATCCTAGCCGTCCAAAGTCGCCAAGCAACACATGGTAACCTTTGGCCCAAAACCCTATTTTTTGCCACGCCAAACCGCGCCAAGGCATGCCATGCCACATGTTCCAATGGCATGCCAACCACCTTGTCGCGCCATACCATGCCGTCCTTCCCCGTGCGGCTACCAAAATGAAGGCGTGCGACGATCAACGACCACCCTTCCATCCTAGATGCAAATCGTAGCCGTCCAAGGTCACCAAACAACGCATGGTAACTTTTGGCCCGAAACCCTACTTTTGGCCACGCCAAACCGCGCCAAGGCATGCCATGCCACATGTGCCAATGGCACCATGCCGGCCTTCCCTATGCGGCTACCAAAACGAAGGCCTGCAACAATCAACGACCACTTTATCATATAAGATGCAGATCTTAGCCTTCCAAGGTTACCAGCTAACACATGGAAACCATTGGCCCTAGTTTGGTCGCGCCTAAACAGAGCCAAAACCTTAACTTTTGGCCGCACCTAAATTGGGCTATATTAAAGCCATGATGATCATAATTTGATGCCACTGGCTACCATAGGTTGCAATAATCAACTGCTACCTTCCTCTTAAGATGCAAAATCTCGACCGTTGAAGGTCACCACCGAGCCAGCAAGTCTCCCAAGCTCAACTTGCCAGAAAACAACAACATGCTACATGTTTTCCATGAAAACACTCGAGACATCAACACATGTCACAAACTGGGGGATGCTCATTGGGTATTGGTTTGGCGGTTTACAGCGTGCGGCGTACACTATGCTCGTTATAAGAAAGTGTCATAAGGATGAGGCGGTTAGTAAATACAGGGAGTAATGATGAAACGTTTTCTTTTATGGAACATCAATTCCAAGCGTTACAGGTTACCACCTCCTCCCATTTACTCACCCGTTTCCCATTTCTTAACGAGACCAGACTACGTTTCACTTCGAGTTGTATAAATAGGCATTACCTATTTCCACCGAACAACAAGTTCTGGTCAGGAACATACAACACTCAGAAACAGTTTGCTAGCTTTCCCATCTGTTAGCTTCCCACTTTCTGATACAAGTCACAAAACAACTACTCTTCCAGAATCAACTATTCTGGTCTCAAACACTCTCTTCGCTTCCCTCCCCAAAACCAACCCTTCTCCTCCACTTTGTGATAGAAGCAAGTCTGGAACGACCATTTCTTGGTTTAGGCAGAACTTGTACAGATTGATCTCTCTAATCTAAAGTACTCCCTTGCAGTACATTTTTTAGGGTTTATATTTGTTTCTCACCCACATCACACGAAATTACCGAAACCAGCAGAAACTGTTTTCACCCTCAAACAACTGATTAACGAGTTAACTCAGTCATATACACTAAGTCAGCTGAACACAATGAGTCAGCTAAACTGACAGGGATGACTAATAGGTCTTAAACTCACATTTCATACTTCATTTCCTACAACACCTTCTTTCTTTTATCATTCAGTTCTACTAGACTATTTAACACGTTTTCACCAAACTATATCTATAATTCAACAATAAAATTTTTCAAAAGAAACTTCATAATTCATTCTCAAATACAAATCCAAATTACCTTTAGGTAGAAGAGGAAAGCATTCATAGAGACTGCCATCAAGCCATACAACTACATCTATGACCACATCTGCAACCAATAAACCCTCATCTTTATTTTCCCTATGACCACATCTGCAACCAATAAACCCTCATCTTTATTTTCCCTCACACACCACATTTTCACCCTAACTACAACATCAGCTTTACAACAAATTCACATCCATTGTACATCATTTATCTTCAACACAACCAAATGTACAACACTTCAACCACCTAACCTGAGTTATGTTTCATTATCATATTAGTTTCTTCCTTATCATGTATACACTGCCTCTACATCCCTGGAATCCATTAAACCACCACTGGCAGCAACAATTTAATTCTCATTCTTCTTAACCTTGCATTTCACAATACCAGCAACACCACTAGGCTTCATTTGAACTGTTCTCTCAAACCACCATAGCAACCTAACTATACCTCTTGCATAATCAACATCTTTATCTCCAATATCTTGAATTTATCAAGCTATAGTATCTCCATTTTTAACACACACACAACCATTCAGATACACCACCATACCTCCATTCCAGCACAAATGAATCTACAGCTCCACTAGAACCACAATTAACACTACCCTCCACCAGATTCAATAACATCACCACCACTTAACTGTCACCCCAGACTCCATTTCAGGGTCACAATCAAACTTCAATTACTACAAAACTCAAAAATAATATCCACTTCATGTTCCATGTAGTTCAACATCCTACAATATCATATCTTCTATGCTTAATTATGAACAAACCCCGACTCATATGAAAATTTCATTTCATTTCCCTTATTTCAGTTCACTCCATTCATTTAACTCAATACATCTTATTCATCAAAAAATTTCAACTCATGAACCATAGTATTCTTTCATAATTCCTTAAGATACCAAATTAAATCACATGCAACCATCTCTACTCTAAACAAAAAAAAACCCGTCAACAATCAACTGAATCAAATCATTTTTCTAAACAATTCAGAATTAACCTCAGAAATTCAAATTCAACTTACAATTTTCTCCCGAGTCTCGAATCAACACCAACAATAGATCCACCACCTTCTTATTAACAGAATCACGCCCTAGTCTTCATCTCACAGTCCCCATATCAAATACTTATTCTCATAAAAACCTTAAAAATAATTCTAAATACTCTATTATCTAATTCGACTTCAAATCATTAATCCAAATCTTCAAGTCTGTCAAACCCATCTTATAGTCTATCCAATTCCTCTCAATCCTCGCCCAATTCGAATTCCAATAAAATATGCAGAAACCCTAATTATCAAATTACTCTTCTTCTCCGAAACCTAACCTTCCAATTGACATAACAATCTTCTTATTCCATCCAAACTCTCGAAACCCATCTTCAATTGTTATCTCAAATCAAGCTTAAACCAAATAACAGAAACCATAACTCATGATTTACTTTCTCCTTCGATTCTGAATCAACTACAGATAATCTTCACCACCAACCACTTATCGTTGATCTTTATCAATCTGATTTCAATATCAAAATCAGGAATTTGATTCTCAAATTCACAGAAGAAGAAGAACCGAAGAAGAAGAAAGAAAGAGAAGAATAAGAGAAAATGATTCTCTCGGCTCGACTAGATGAAGATAAGGCAAAGGAATTACTAGGACAGGCAGCTACAACGTGTTTGTGTTACATCAAAAGTGTTTTTTCCTGAAATGATGATTTTACCCTTCATATTGTCTTGATGTATTCTTCTTCGTCCGATATCCGAATGACATGCTCGAGTAGTCTATTTCGCATAACTTTTCGAGATCTAACTGATGGTACTAGTTTCATATCTAGATCGTTGTTAGATTAATTTCTATTAATTATCATTCGTGTTAAACTAATCGAGTTAGTATCGGCTAATTGGATATTTGACCGGTCTAATAGCGTTGACAAACTTGCGGGTCTTTACAAGTATGATTCGATGTTTCCATCTTATCATATAATCATGAAATCATCCCTTGAGATGTTCACATGTGGCCATCGGGTTATTTACCCTCACATTTTGCTCATTTTCTTTGCAACTTGCCAAGGGCATGATGGAAAGAAAAATTCGTAATCGTCCCGTATTTATCTCCACGTCCGTTATTTTCGCCACGTGTGTGCTTTTAATGCACTTTTACCTGTTGTACTTGAGGTTGGCGATGTTCTTCCTAGGATTCCCGAGATGCATAATCATCTACTGGATTATAAGCCATGGTTGCTTAAATGGGTCCCTCCTCGTAGGCGTTCATCACAAACTACTCGAGCTATTGAGGATACTAAGGTAAAAAATACTGTTTTACTATTTAACGTATATATACTTTGCCCCTGTTTTATGCCATAGCATTTGATGTTATTTGAGTGTTTTGGCATAGGAGGAGGATTGTTGATGGTTCTGGGCCATCTACTGCTCTTGTGTAGGTTGAAGAACACGCTCTTGGTGTCGATATTGATGCTTTATTTGGTGAGAATGAGATGGTGGATCTTAGTGATGCATTTTTTGATGATCTTGACCAAGCCTTGTTGGATGATCCTATCAATCCTGGTGGCACTGCTACTTTATCGGATGTGAGGATGCCCCAGGCGAGTAATCTTGCTGACAAGGGTGTTTCTCCCGATGTAGGTTCCCAGGTTGGTGGTGGTATTGGGGATATTGTTCATGTGGTTCCGAGTGGCGGTGTTGGTACTGGCGTACCAAGTACTTTTGCTGGTGGTTTTCCTTCTGCTTCAACAGTTCCTTCTAGTTCTTCTTCCACTGTTTTTGTTGGGGGATCCGAGGCAATGAAAATGCTATGTTCGGATCAGTATGCTCGGTTGAATGAGAATGAGTAGGCTCTTATTTAAACCTATTTTCCTATGTCCTCTCAACATCAGCTCGTGCAGGCGGTATGTATTGATATTTGACTATATTTGTAATAGCATGTTATTTATCATTGCTCCGGGTGGAAAATTTTCTAACTAGTGATGTTGTTCGATTTGCTAGAGAAACAATCTTCGGGTTGGTATTCTTTCCGAGTCTCGCGTTGTTAGGAGGCGAGCCAGAGATGTGGAGCATGATAATGAGCAGTTGCGGCGTGCTGTGAAAATGGCCAAGGAAGAAGCCTTGTATTTTCGTCAGGATAAGAAGGAGTTGGAAGGTATTTATCTTCTCCTTTGTCTAAGATTTTTCTCTCCATAGTAGGTTCCAGAGTTCTGGATTAGTCCCCTATATTGGTATCCACCGTCAAACGTTTGGAGGAGAAGGTAGATAATACTGGTCATAGACATGCTAGAGAACTTTGGAATCTGATGCTTGATGTGAGCTCTCGTCAGTGCGAGATCGATTTCCTGGAACATGAGAATGCACAACTTCGGAAAGATGTGGATGTTCATCGAGATCGCATCGTTGAGCTTCGTGTGATGTTAGATAAAGCTAAGCGAGTGGCTGTAGCTCGCTCGGATGAGATCAAGCTTCTCCGAACTCAAAAGGATGGGCTGATTGAATGGCAATCTGACCATATGTTCATGCTAACACAGGCAGAGGATGGTATAGAAGAGTTAATTCGTCTTAACCGAGATTATGTTTATCTTGAAAAGGAACGCGATAGGAACATGTTATCGTGCCCGACTAGTGATGCTGCCATAACTCCTGTGGAAGCACGAGTTAGTGCCTTAGATAACTAAAAGTCCCAAGTGGAACATACCTTATCTTATGTTTTAATTGAACATGAAGGTTTCCTATTAGCGTCTTTTAGTTTTACTCATTTTATGGGTTTGTGAGTTATTTTTGTTATATTGATTGTCTCCTTTTATTTTTCTTGCAGAGGCTCGTAAGCGTAATGCAGAGTTGGAGAGGCAGTTGGAGGAAGTGAAGGAAGCAAGACAAAGTCTTGATGAAGAGCTCAATGAATTGGTGAATAATCATGAGGAGGAGCTGAAGGATGAACATGCTGATAAGAATCAGAAGTTGAGAAACCTTCATGCTGAATACAAGGTCATGATGAAAATGCTTGTAGCGTCGCCGTTCTTCGTGAGAGTCAAAGGGTTGCTACTACTTCCAATGTTGTGGTTCCTCCTCCGTCTGTCGAGCTCGAGCCCGAGCAAGTTGCTTCTGATGCTGTCGAGGGCGATGATCGGATGGAAACTGATCAAGGTGCTACTGATGATGGACAAGCTTAAGTTCGTGAATTTTCTTGCTTGTGTAGTCCTTTATTTTTAAGAACTCTTTATTTCTGTGATTTTTTGTTTAGGCCTCGCACTATTGTCGAGGTGATGTTTAAAAAACACTGTTTGGTTGGTAAGTCCTCGTGCTCCTTGCGAGGCAATATTTTACTTGTTTGAATTAGTTAGAATGCTAATCAAGTCCTCTTTTGCGTTGGAGGAATTATTTTGCTACTCCTACTTTGATAAGTCCTCATATGTGGGAGGTGATAGTACTTTCTTTTGAAGTAGTTTTTTATATGACAATTGTCTTTGTTAAATTACATCGGCATCACATGATGTGTTTATTTTTGCGGTTCCAGGGAGATTTTGGGCATGCTGTTGGTCCAACCATGGGTGACAAAGCCAAGGAGTGATCAACTCCTTAATTGGATAGGTCATCTCTTACAGTGTTGGATTTTGATTATGACACGTTTCCCTTCTCTCATTTGTTCTGATGCCTTCATGGGCTTGGTTTTTTAATAGTGTCCAATTTAGGTTATACTTGCCCCCGGTTTAAATAGTCAGTTTTGTCTGAGTCACCTGTTTATTAACCATTGCTTGTAGGGAAATATCTCGGTCAAGTGATTCTTTCCTTAGCCAAAGGTAAGTACCTTGATTCTGGATATCTCCTTTTATGGCAGGACATCACCCGATTCGTGATCGTGATGGAATTACCTTAGGTTTACTTCCGTCCAGGTAGCTTAGGGTGTCCCGCGCTTTATCTTGCTTTTAAGGGCTAGATGGCATTGTCTTAGGTATGTGTCCGTCTCGGGCAGCTTAGATATTTTACCCGCATCATTCGTTGTAGAATGGAAGGTGTGGCTAGCACCATGCCATGATCTAGATGGGATTTGATTATAATGCAAATATGGTATGTTTATGCTATATGCGAAAGCGAGAAAAGATAAAGTGGAAAATTAAAGCAAAAAATTGCAAGAGAAAAAATAAACTAATAAAAATCAAAGTAAATGAAATGAGCACACAAAAGGATTAATTTTATTAATCTCAAAAGAGGGTTTATAAGCCCTTAGTACATTCAGGTAAGGTACCATGACCTTTTATAAGTAAGGATTCAGGTTTCATTTTCATAATTTGTCTTCCTAAGAGATAAGTTGTTTAATCATTGTATTGCTTGAGGTATTTGATATTTCAGGGGTGTTCTAGTTCTTCCCCATTGGGCTTGAGCAATCTGTATGCTCCATCACCTGCCTTGGCGATGACTGTTAGTGGTCCTTCCCAGGTGGGAGCAAATTTTCCTGGCTCGCGCTGGCATGATGGGATCTCGCGCCAGACTTTATTGCCTGGGATAAATTGCCTCTGAAAAACACGTTTGTTGTATTCTCGGTATAACCTCCGATGGTAATTCTCTATTCTTCGGAGAGTTATTTCTCGGTTTTCCTCGAGATTGTCTTTCTTAGCGAGTGTCATGTCCGAGATTGGGTTTATTTTCCTAGTCTCAATCTCAGTTATCGGGATCACTGTTCTGGTTGGTACAATCGCTTCTTTGTCATTAATGAGTGCGAGGGTGGTTATCCATATTGCTTCTCTTTGAGTGGCCTGATATGCCCACAAAGCATTATGTAGTTGCTCACACCAGCTAACTCCATGTCTGTCTAGCTTGTTTTTGAGCATAGTGATGATAGTTTTTTTAGTGGTCTTCATTAGGTTAGTGTTCCTGAGGGATGATGTTTCTATCCATTTAGTAAAGCAATTTGTGGCCATGATTGAGTGTTCTTGCTGCCATGTACCCTCTCGTAGGGGTCCATCAATATTTACTTGTCTCTTGGACAATGGCCAGGGGCTTAAGACAGATTCGAAATCTATGGACGTGTCATGCATTTGTCTACCAAATTTTTGCCGTTCTATGTAAGATAGCTCATTTACATGGTCTTCTAGGAGCTTATATTTGATGACCATGTTGACGGGGTGGAATTGGCTATAACCCGAGTATCCGTCTATTAGGGATAATAGTCTGTGCCCAGATGATGCTTCTATGAGCCGATTGATATTAAGGAGCGGTATCCGCACCTTTTGCTTCGTAGGCCTACGCTTTAAACCAATTCTTAAGTAATCACAATAGACTTCTGGATTTCTTCCAAACATGCCTCTTATGTGCCATGTGAAGATGTTAGAGTGTTTTATAAGCACTCGTATCAGTTTTTTCTTCTTCATTTTATTGAGGGGAGTACCAACCTCTAAGTGGAAGTTGGACCTACGCTCTCCAATATCGGAGAGGTTCTGTGATTGCTACAAGGACTCCATAGATGAATCCGAGATTAGGACAGTTTCCGAGGCTGGATCTTTGTCTGAGCGCCTTGATTCGCTTGTTACTGCTATGTAATCGTGGATCTCATCTTGTATGTTAGCGTTCTTAGCCCTCCTATTCTGCGCCTTTTGGGAGTTTACTCTGTTCTTGTCATTTTGTATGTCCATGTTGTAGCAGTACTTAGCCTCGCCCGAGTCTCCAACAATCTCTGCGATCCCATCGGGTGTTGGGAACCTTAGCTTCTGGTGGTAGGTCGAGGAGACTTCCTTGATCCCATGGACCCAAGATCGCGCGACAATGACCGTGTAAGGGGAAGTACATCTACTACACAGAAAGTGGTTAGGGTAAGGATTTTTCCTACCCGAATTTCTATGGTGACCTCGACCCTTGGGAGGGTCGATGGGCCATTGAAGCCACACATATTAGAGGTTCACGGTATTAGGCACTCGTCTCTGAGACCCATTTTTTTGAATGTTTCATAAAATAGGATTTCGACGGAACTCCCACCGTCTATGAGTATTTTAGGCATTTCCCATGGCAATACCTTAGGCTTTTCTTTCTCTCCCTCGTGTTCGGGCAGTGCGATCGCCATCGTAACCACCAGTTGGTCGTTGTGGTTTCGTCCTCCATCAGGTGCCTCAGAGGATGAGAAACTGATAGGTATTTTCATCTGCACCTGCATAGGGGGTCCTTTTATACGCTGAAGACTTCGTCATCTTCGAAGTTTCGCTTGTGGATTCGTCCTGTAATATTTCCTTCAGGTGAGGGAGCAGTGATGGCTGAGTGTGATATCGTATTGCATCCCAAGTATTGTGCCTCGCGTGGTATTTCTACGCGATGCACATGTGCTCCTTTGGTTGGTTGAATCGCTGGCTGCGCGATGTACTCTTGGAGCTTTCCTCCGTCAATCATGTCTTAGACCATTTTCTTCAGATCTATGCACGAGTCAGTCGTGTGTCTATGGAACTGGTGGAACTCACAGAAGTCAGTTATGTTCTTAGCACGCTTGGGATATTGTCCTTTGTTCCATGGATAAGTAGTCTTATATTTTCCCTCGATCTTCTTGAAGATCTCAGATATGGGAGCGTTTAGCTTCGTGTAGATAGGGTCTACAAATTTTCCTTTCTTTTGTTGGGATTGGTCTCATCCTTTCCATCCTCCACTCTGATGTTTATCAAACTGGGTGGATCCGCTCTTGGATCACCCTGCTCCTAGGACTGGCGCCTGAGGGTTCTTTGGTTCTACCATATTTTCCCCCTATTGGTTTCTTTTACCAATTTGTCATAAGTAACATCTTGGAGTTATTTAAGGGCTACGTACTCCTCTTGAATTTCTCTCAATTTACCTAGGTTAGGTGGCATGGTTTCGTACATGCAGGCAAATATTGGGTCTGTCTTTCTTAGACTATTTTTGAAGCCCACGATCGCGTAGGCCTGTGGCACTCTCCTGATCTCGGCACACAATTTTCTCGAGCGAGTCACCAGTGATCGGAGTGACTCATTTGGTACCTGAGCTAATTGGAATAGCATGTCAATCTCTGGTTTGACTCGGATGTTATGTATGTACGTTTCTAGGAATAACTCGGATAGGTGGGCAAATGACTTAACCGACGCCTTCGGCAATTTTTTAAACCACATTAGGGATTCGTCTTTTAGACTAGCAGGAAAGAATCTACACATCACTATGTCGTACTGGTTCCACTGAGTTAGTGTCACGCGGTATGATCAGAGATGTTCAATTGCATCGCCGGTACCGGTGAAGGGAGTGATGAATGTTGGGAGCGAGCATTTCCTTGGAAATGGTTGGGCCAATAGACTCTTTGATAAGGGAGATTGTCCAGCCTCTTGTACCACTTCCACCAACTTCTTTCTTTCTTGCCTTCTTGTGGCCTCTCTGCACATTGCTTCGAGCTGGCAGAGTCGTATTTGCAATTGATCGTCGATGTGTCTCCTTTAAGCCTTCTTTTTTCTTCCCTGCGCTCTTTATGGCGAGAAAGAAGTTTCGGGATGGAGGTATCTTGATCTCCCTGAATCCTCGTCTGATTGTTCGATGTACGATACAATCTTAGAACGAGTTGGCTTTGAAAGTCTGCCCTCGCTTGGGGTTTGTGCCTGCGAGGTTCTAGGCCTCACAGTTGGTTTTAACCTCGTCCTCTCTATTCTTTTCTCGTCTATTCTTTGGATCGACATCGGACGATCCTTCAGACGGACTATCTTTTTGGTTTGGAATGCCTCGGCTCCCCTTGGGAAAGTGATCCACTATTTCCTCGTTCGAGGTGTCAGGGATATTGATTCTCTCGTCGTCCTGCAAGTTCTTGAAAGGATTCTCCTCCTCGATGGTCTCCTTAATGGTGGTAAGTGGCACATTCTTCCTTACTTTGCGTTTCAGCCTGCGGTTTCTCCATTCTAACCTCCTCTTACGTCTTTGTAGTTTCTTCATTCTCTCATCCTGAGCATCTTGTGCTTTCAGAATGGTTGCGATAGTAGTAATGGTATTGTCGAGAGTAGAAGGATCGTCCTTCTTGACCACATTGTTGACTATTTGCCGTGGAAAATGATTCAACCCTCCTGGTTGAGTTAGATGGACATCTCCCTGGCCTTCGAAGGGGTTTCCCTCTTCGTCAGAGCTAGAGTTGTCAGTTAGTCCTTCCCGATATTGGTTATTGGCTTGCCCCTCTCCTAGGAGTACACCGTTGTGCATGGTTTCGCCTGGCTCCATTTCGTCTAGTCCGGCTGGCTGGGTTCCACCAATTTCACCTTGGCTCGTGCGAGCAGATCGTCTCATCACCATCGCCTTACCTGTGATATATGCAATAATGCTTAATTTGTCTTTTCTTTCAGAAAAATAGGACCCTAGATTTGCAGGTCATGTGCAATTGCTAATTCATAGTTCAGACTGGACAGTTTAGTACAGGAAGACTTTGCAGTAAATTTTGCAGACATGTGAAGATGTCAAAACATTCCCTACTTGCATTAAGTTTTAGTGATAGAAAAAGGTGTTTTGTTTGTCTCTCTTTTCGAGAGAAATACCTCCTCCTACACGTCATACCTTTACTGGGAAAATCAAGTTATGACGATTGAGCATATCTTCCCGTTTTAGGAAATATTTCTCATCATCTTTAAACTTTTGATTTTGAACAAACTTTGAGTTTGATGAATGATTATGTACTCAATAACCCTTCCCTTTGACTTAGAGTTATATTTCTAAGAAGAAGATTGCGGATCATCTTGAGTTTCTTAGAAGATGAAGAACATCATGAAAAATTTGTCTTTTCAACTTTCATAGGATAGTATTTTCTCTTATGAAGTATACTGACCAAACTTTCTTCCCAGCTTTTTCATGGAGGAGATCGTTTGAGCGCCGAAGTGTTTAAAACTCCATTTTCACTCTGATCTTCAACTCTCCTGAGCATCTTGAGGAAGGTATATGAATCTTAAAAGAACGAAAAATTTTGAAGAAAATTAGGGAAAAAGGTGTAGATCTGTTGATTTTGAGGGTCTTTAAGACTTCACAGATTGTGTAGACTGTGTGGAGCCCGAGATCTACTCATAAATTCTAACAGAATTCTACACAGTGGTATGAAATCCACTTCTCTCAAGTAGATTATGAAAAAAATATAGAGTTGTTACTTGGGAGGTAGAATAGATCATCATACCTCCATGTTTCTAAGCCAAAATGTAGTTGCATCTTTTTTGATGGCTACATCCAAGTGAATCTAAAGGCTATAAAACTACTAACATTCAAGATTCAAATATAAACAAGATGTAAAGAACATGAAATTAAAGATTAACACAAGCATATAACGTGGTTCGCCATGAATACCTACATCCACGGGAAAGAAGATGTTTTCTTTATTGATTATACGGTCTTACCCTTGAAAGAGCTACAAATATCACTTAGATTTATTATTCTCTCCTTATCAAGATCTCTCTCAGGTTTTCTCTGTAGAAAGATCATCTAATAATATACAAGTTGTCCATTTCCTTCTACATGGACTGGTATTTATAGGTAAATTAGACTCGTGAAGTCCTGGTCTCGCGAAGCTGGTGGAGCTATCGTACATCTCCTCGTTACTTAGGACGATCTCTATACTATCCCTCGTCATGGCCCACTTGGTTCTCCTTTCGAGTCATCTCTCCCTGTACGCCATCGTGTTTCTCTTCTTTAGGGAACCTCGTGCTGCCTCATCCTTGGGTTATAGTATAGATCACCCGAGCCTCTGATACGATGTAGATTCGCCCACATCTCCTCTGATCCTTCATTAAATGCCGTCATTCTTTTTAGACTTGACCATCTGAGTCGATTAGACCACTCCTCACACGCGTCATTCATGTAACATTTGTAGCAGGCGTCTCGATTCAAATGAAATCATCTATATATAGTATGATTCGATGTATCCATATTTTTTATCTAATCATGAAATCATCTCTTGAGATGTTGACACGTGGCCATCGGGTTATTTACTCTCACAAGTGTTTCGATTGGTAAATTGAGTTAGTAAATTGAATGGATGTTTCTAATTTAAAACATATGTAATTTGATTTCAACAGAATGTGGTACTTTTTATTAATTAAATTTTGAAATACAAATGTAGTATTTTTCTTATATCGTTCATCATTGCCATCTTACCCTTGATTTCATTCTCCAAGTCTCTCACTTACCAACAAACTTGATAATTCACCTATATGTCCTTATTGTTGAAAAGAAGAATTGGGTGTTAACCAGATGGACCAAATACAAATATGGTATATGTGTGCCATTTCTTAAGAATATTCAAGTGCATAGCCCTCATTTGTTGATTTATCCAATACATATCGTTAAGCTCTATGTTCAATTGATTTTCACTGGCATCCACATTGTAATATGGATAGGTACGTTCCACAACTGTTTAAAATATCGGTACCGTGAGTGGCTCTCCTTGTGAAGTTATACTTCGATACTCCCAACGTATTTCAGGTAAATTTGATAAGGATGATGAAGAACTTCTATATGTGGTGGGGTAAGTCATAAAGCATGGTACTTCTGAAAACAACTAGCATGGATATGAATGATTAACTTATCACGGCATATACGACCTAACGCCAGGAAATCAAACCTATATATTTGCATGTTGTGAACACCAATTGCCAGCTTCGCAATTGTATGGTACCATTTGAGATACTATGCTTCGGTAATATGTATATCAACTTTTAATTCAAACCTTTTCCATGGCCTCCGTCGCAACTTATCAAAATATGATCCACAAAGTCGCATTTGTCTTGGCGGGATAATCGCCTTTGTAAAAGTATGTTGTAACTGAAAAAGTGATCTTTCTCCCGAAAACCAAACACTTATGTTCATCTTGGGGGTCAAAAAAACAATTCTTCAGAGTGAATAATCAATAATAACTTGTACCTCTGGATCTTCGAAGTCAATAAAATCAACATAAGGATTAACAACATCATTTTGGTGGCTCCGCATCATTTGTTGACATCTTTTAACAAAATCGGAAAGCGACCCATCGTCACTGGTGTCCCTAGTCAAGACCATTATTGGAACTCTAGGAATGTTATCTTTAAGAGTTGGTTTTACTGACATGAAAATAGGTATACCAACAATTAATACTGGAAATGAATTCATAACTTAGCAGAATGATATCATCTTATTAATTGTTTTTCATTAATCAAAAATTGCACAAAAATAAATTTTAAAGTTTAACATACTTACCAATTTCAAAGTCTAGAAAATAAAACGTGTGCATCGTTGGACACTACATTTCTATCAATATTCTCGTATAACGTCGTTGTATTTTCTGTGCTTTACATAATAAAACCGATGCTGTGGATATCTAACCACCTTTTCTCGGACTTGAGGGGTCACAGCTAGATAAACAAGATCTATGTCTTTATATCCACCTCTAATTTTATAATATCTAGGCCGCTCATAATGCCTCGATACATTTAGGATCAAGTCCGAATTGGAAATTACATTCACCGAAGCAAACTTTGCATAACGGTTTTGAGTATAATTGATATTTGTAGCAGACGCTGGTATTCTTTCAAGTTTTTGATCTATTTTACGCTTCATACTATTTGTGACTGCCCTCATTTTGCTCATTTTTTTTCTTCGATGCAACCAAGAATTCATCAAGGAAAATCATCGTATAACTTTGAAATCTTCCTTTACAATTTAGAAATATTATCAGGAAGAATGTTCAATAAACAAAGTTCTATGTTCCTTTCTAGATTTTTGGGATGTATATTCTGCCACACCATTAAAGGTTCTACAAGCATAAGTACACACCCAAGAAGGAAAGTTCGTTAAATGATGCTTTATTTCTACTATAATCCCCTGATTTTGCTTAATTTATACTAAGAATTCTAAATAACAAGTAGAAGATTTTGTTTATAAAATTATGAAAAAGAGAGCAAAGTGGTGTGAGTGAAAATAGTTGAAATTGAGGTATTTATATGGTTTGGGAGTATAGTCGTTGGGCTTTTACCCGTCGACGGATCTTGTCAGTACGCCCGCGGTTGGCCATCCTACACTCGTGGATCTTGTCGACGTGCTTGCGGATCTTATCTACCACGCGCTTCTTTATCTTTCACTCATTATATTTCCCATAGTGAAAATCCACCTTTGTCTATCCACCTGGCTTTGAAAAAAAAAACTCTACTCATTTCTATCCTGGCGAAACTGGGATATACAAAATTTAAACTCATCCAAGATAATGTGTTAAAGGGGTGTCTAAAAGATGTAAAAAGACCAAATTGCCCTGACTATGATTTTAGTCGGTAAACATATCACAAACAACCATGCCGACCAAGTTTCCTGACTATGATTTATGTACTCAAACCATACATGCAAATTAAAAAAAAATGCGGCATACGAGTTTTTATCGACAAGATCGAGAAGCATAAAAATCGAGAAGAAAATGGAAACTGGTATCATACGGGTTTTTAGATTGGGTACAAAATCATACCCAATCTCAAAACTCGTATGATCCTAAATTGCTATGAACAGTCGTCAGGATACCTATTTATCGACCATGCCGACTAGTAATAGTCGTTATCTTCCTAGGTTGATTATCACGACGATTTTTCATCTCTGAAAGTAACATTTATAGGGTCGTCACAGTATTCATCCTTATACATTGCCGTATAATGTTGCAGTAATTAAAATCGTCATGCTTTGAAAACTTGAACCTTGCCGACCAATAACAACCATAAAACGATTTTTCTGTGTACATTTTAGCTATTAGTTGGTATGGTTGTTTTATCTGTAACCATGACGACCATGTTCATAATATTTTTAGTCGTTGGTGTTTAGAATTATCGACCCTTACAACTATAGTTTAGTCGGCAGGCTATGAAATTAATATCTTGCCGACTAATCATGCATTTGTAACACCTTTCTCTATATGTCAAAAATCCTATAGTCGGCATTATGATTTATTATCAGCATGCCGACTATTAATGGTCGTTATCTTCCAAATCTGTCGACCTTGCCGACTTTTCATACTTTCAGAACTGAAAGTTTGATTCCTTCAATAATTTTGAGTATGAAATCACTCAGCAGCTTTGCAATCCCTCTTGTTGAAGTGTTAGGCTAGTGTGGTTTCATTTCCCTTACAAACAAAAAAAAATCTCAAAAAAAAATCTTCAAAAACCATAACACATAATCCATGTGTTCAATCAAAATAATACCTAATTTTAGAATTTTAATTCAACTAATTAACTAACCAAAATAGTTAACCTAAACATATTATTAGTGTTAATTAAGCAAGAACAGGTTAGGTATTTTGAAAATAACTCCTTAAAGGGTATTGCTATTGTGTTTTACTTCAAAATGACCCAAATTTTATCACATTAGTTATACCCCAATTAATCTGAGTATACACCAATCCGGTAAGATTTCCATTGTAACTGCCCTAACATAATATTTTAATTCTTCGTTGGCGTGATCTTGAAAACATGAAACAGTGGAAAAGTAATTGTGATTTTTGATCCGAGTCACTTGTTATTACTACTTGAAAAAATGCCCACAAGAGATCAAAATATATAAAGACTGCATAAAGCATTAAAGCTATATAAAGTCAAAACAGAGAAGTACACAAAAGTGAAAAATAAAAGAAGAAAAGAATTTTGTAAGCTACCAAAGAGAATGATTTATGTTGTCATCAAAAACTATAACAACCAAAATTGATTAGACAGTGTATTGCTGGTTTCCGTTGGATGGATATTTCACTATCATTCGATATATATATGACACGACTCATTTCATATTAAAATTCAATACAAAATTTTAAGTTGTTTGTAATATGAAATTATAGCGCAAACCCCATTTCATAAAAAAAAATCATTGTTAAAATTGTTCATGTTTTGTATCTAAATACCAGTTCTAGAGATAAGGATTGCCGAAGTTATATACAGAAGAAACTTAGGGCAAGTAAGTGCACCTGACTCCACTGACCAATTAATTTTAAAGACTATTTTATAGTGCTTACACATGTATTAGACAAACTTGCTATCGCGTTTGGATACAAATCTGTTTCTGACTTTTTCTCATCCAGAAGTCGAAGTTAGAAACAGAAATCAGAAATAAAACTATTGCTCCACAAAAAATTAACTTTTCTGATTTTTAGAAATCGTTTGAAATTTAACACCCAAACTGATTTCTCGATTTCTGATGTGCTATCGAGACAATCTATAATTTAACTTCTCTTACTTTAATTTAACTCATACCAGATCCCTCAAAAGCTTACAAAATTTGATTTGTATGTACACAAAACTTAATCAAATTTCACAAACCAATACAACCACATTTTTCTGAAGAAACCAAAAAAGAGAAGAAAGTGATTTGTTCCTGACATGCAAGTCCTTCACTGCAAGCTAAAAATATTTTCTAAGATATGCTCACAACATAAATAATCAATTCCATTCCATCCATCTAGATGTCTATCCATCACGGCACACTAGCACAGGCACAACAGGCCTCATCATCTTCTTTAAAAACTCAAGAAAAAAGGGAAAAAGCTATCGCATGACTGTAAAGTCACTTTCTTTCTTTTAATAACAGGAGACTGTTTTCATCTTCTTAAAAGGAATTGAATTTTTTGAGTGTAAAAACTAACTAACAAGCCCACAAACAACAGAAACAGATTGCTAAACAACAATCAAAAGTTGAAATTCTTAGTAATAAGTACTAAATTTTCCCAAAAAACATCTCATTATCACCTCACTTTGTCTTTCATTTCCCACATTCTTCTAAGTTTCTTCTTAGTATTTAGTAGCTTCACACTCTTTCGTTCCATTCATTCATTCTGCCAATTCCCCAATTCTCCAATTGAAACCCACCCCACAAAATGAATTCTTCTTCATTCTCATGTAAAACAGTGAAAATGGTTGTTGCTATTGTAATTCTGCTTCAATTCTTCATTTCAATGGAGATTGTAGTGTCATCACCATCATTCTTTGACAGAGTTATACAACTTCCAGGTCAACCTCCTGTAAACTTTCAGCAATATTCAGGTTATGTCACTTTAGATGAAAAGAAACAGAGGGCATTGTTTTATTACTTTGTTGAAGCAGAATTCAATCCAGCTTCCAAACCTTTAGTTCTCTGGTTAAATGGAGGTAATTCAAAAAAAACAAAAGCTGTTTTTTTCTCTTTTTATAAAGATCAAAAAGTTTCTTCTCTTTTTTGATTTATGATTCTGATTCTTCTTTTGTGTTTTCAGGTCCTGGTTGTTCTTCTCTTGGAGTTGGAGCATTCTCTGAGAATGGACCTTTTAGGCCTAATGGAAATGTGCTTGTGAGAAATGAGTATAGTTGGAACAAAGGTATTCTACTTTTTCTTCTTCCTTCTTCTTTTGATGCATCAAGATTGAATCTTTTTCTCATTTTTATACTTATTCTTTTGATGTCTGGATTCAATCTTTTGTGAATCAAACATGTTTTTTTGAAATTTCAGAAGCAAACATGTTATATTTGGAAACACCGGTTGGAGTTGGGTTTTCTTATACTGCTGAGACTACTTCAGAGGATGATGATACTGCCACCATTGGTGATAAGATTACAGGTAATTTCTATTCTCATTCATGTTCTTAAAAGTGGGTTCTTCTCAAAATTCTTAAAAATGGGCATTTTGTTTTTGGGTGTTGAAGCTAGAGACAATCTTGTGTTTCTGCAACGCTGGTTTCTCAAGTTTCCACAGTACAAGCATAGAGATTTGTTCATTACAGGAGAAAGCTATGCCGGCCATTACATTCCGCAACTAGCCGAGCTCATGATTCAGTTCAACAAGAAGGAGAAGTTGTTCAATCTCAAAGGAATAGCAGTAAGTAGTGAAATTATGTATGTGCATTTGATTGGGATAATAATGTGGATAAATTTTGTTGTTCTATGCTAAATTCATTTGGTCTCATGGATTGATATCTGATTCTACATATAATCTTTTTACTTCAGCTTGTAATTACTCAAGATATGTGAGTGAGTACTACAGAGGCTATGTTTCACCTGTTTGTTCAAGGGTTATGAGTCAAGTTACCAAAGAAACAAGTAGATTCGTCGACAAATACGATGTTACACTCGATGTTTGTATATCATCAATACTCTCACAATCCAAAGTTATCACTCCCCAAGTGAGTAGAATCCACATTTGCATTACTCTTTAAGTTTCGAAAGGAGCTAGTCATCTGAGAGTCAGCGCAGTAGACGACTGAGCTAATGCCGGTTGGTATTGTTCTTAAGTTTGTCAACTCTCTAATTGTGCTCAAATTTTAATGTGACAGTCACTTACGAAGAAGATAGATGTCTGCCTAGATGATGAAACAACGAATTATTTGAACCGCAAAGATGTTCAGTTCGCATTCCATGCTCGTCTCGTAGGAGTCAATAAATGGACTGTTTGCAGCAAGTAAGCTATCTCCTTCACCTTATGGCATGTTTTTGTAACTTTTATCAAACTTTTCTGTTCGAGTTGCTGACCGTTTTTGTCTACCATATATGATTTTGCAGCATACTGGATTACGAGTTGCTTGATTTAGAGATACCTACAATCTCCATTGTTGGTTCAATTGTCAAGGCAGGAATACCTGTTCTGGTTTACAGGTATGCTTCATTTATGACACGAATTTCCTTGGTACATTCATCTTATGGAGATTTGAAGAATCGGTAGTAAGCGCAATTTGCATTTCTTTTCTTTTTACAGTGGAGATCAAGATTCTGTTATCCCATTGACCGGAAGCCGGACATTAGTCCATGGACTTGCCAAGAAACTAGGACTCGATGTCACTGCGCCTTACAGAGTTTGGTTTGAAGGTCAACAGGTAGTTTATTTTCCTTTCTCAATCTTACTAGTAGCAATAAGAAACACCCGTAAAACGAACTAATTTGCTGGCCGGTTTTTCTGTTTCTTTTCTTCAGGTTGGTGGATGGACTCAAGTGTATGGTGACATCTTGTCATTTGCAACCATAAGAGGGGCTTCACATGAAGCTCCATTCTCACAGCCAGAGAGATCACTTGTTGTGTTCAAGTCATTTTTGGAAGGCAGGCCTCTGCCAGAAGTCTTTGTTTAGCTCTACTTACCACTACAGGTGATACAATAGGAAGGAAAATAGCTAGATTGAGTTGTAAATAATGTTCGTCGGTATAGCATGATTGCGAGCCTGAAAAAAGAGTTAGTGAAGAAAGATACGGCAATTGACATGCATGCCCGTAATCTGCGTGCAAAGGCCGAGCTATTCCAAACTTACAGGGAAGCTTTAAAGCAAACAGAATGAGCATTCTGTGAATATAGAAAATCTCACCCAGACCCGATGAACAACTACATGAGGATGTCCCAGGGCCTGGTGTTTTAGTTCCTAATGATGAACCAATTCATAAAATTGCGTACTCTTGTTTCTCATTTGAAACTCGGTACTCTGGCATATTCAATGTGAGACTAATCCTTATGTCTTGGTCGAGCCAATCTTCCCTAACACAGTGTTCATGATAAATTATGCGGCATTTTGATTTTGTCTAATCGTATTTGTGACATGAGGTAGTACTTATTCCTGTCAGCAAAAAAGTTGTATCCCACTACAATATGTGTGCTGGGGCTTGATCAAAGTTCCTTGTCTGTGTCCCTCGACAGCTTCTGATCTCCTGAATTGACAAATCCATTCTCGCACTATCTAAATTGAACTGCCTAGTGCCTTGTCTAAATTGCCACTGTGGGGGGAAATTCGGCTTAAGTAGGTCCAGGAGAACTATGGAACAAAAAATGCGAACTGTATATTCTTCTTGCCAAAGAATTAACAACAATGTGAAGCCAACAAAAGAAACACAAAGAGTTGGAAGCAAAGTGATTTTCTTTTTTTTTTTTGGGTTGCCTTGGTGTCCCCATGTGATGTCAGGTGTGCGCACAGTGCACTTTGGACCTCTAAAACCTCTGTTTTGGGGATGAGTGATACTGGATAAAAGTACACGCATGAAGAGAGAGTGAGAGATTGATCACCTGGAATACACATTTATATTCAGCACCCAGATTTTGTTTTGCTTTTTTGACGCTAGTGGCTTCTAAGGTCCATGGGTGGAGTTGTTGACACATGAAAATTTTGGAGCCCCAAGTCTTAGCTTGGCCGTTCACTGTAATTCTCAGTGGTTTTCATTGCAGCGTTGCCATGCGAAACTGCGCCAGTATCTCGGGTTAAATAAATGTACCCGGCACGACAACAAGTTTATTTTCCAGATCATAAATCAAACCAAAATTCTAAAGACAAAGCACAAAATAGACGTTGTGTATACTGAATTTATTTTTGTACACACTCGCTTAAAAATTGTTAATTTGACTGGATTAAAACAATTAACAGGCAATCCTATTATTTCGTACGTTAGAAATTTCTTTTTTTACATAGTTCTTAAAATTGAAGTAAAAAGTGAGGTATCACACAGAAACTCATTAGCGAATGTGCACAAAATCGAAATCGCGCCGCAAGACCATTGTTTTTGTTACGATGTCCTAGGCATGTCAACATGGGTCCATGTAGTCAGCCGCATAGACATAGTGTCTCCCACGCCTGGTTTATTTTTTATCTATAGGAATGAAAATGATTCATTCCGCCTCTTGAACAAATCATGCATTCCTTTACCAATAATACATGCTCAAGCTAAAACTTGCAAAAGGTTCACAGAATTCAATCCTTCCACCCATAATGCCTTTCCCGATGACCCATACATTCTTGGGAAATGCTCGCATTTTCTTGTAAAATATATTTCTTCCCATAAACATGCAAAACATACTTGATGTAAAGAAAACATAGGTTAGTTAATCTCCATAAAAGTCTTCCAAAGTTAATGATAAAATTAGTATTTATCTTCTTCATCATGAATCAAGCTTAAAGATTAAGTTAGCTAGAGACACATTTCCGTTACAAAACAAGACACTTCATCCAATGAGGTTCATAATGTGGGATAAGGTGCGCATTTGAAAGTCAATATGAGCTTTTCCAAAATGTTCAAAGACTTGGTGGCAATGTGGGATAAGGTATACATCTCTAATAAGACCTTCTCCTATGGAATCCAAATATGGTGATTATTTAAGTGAAAAAGTGACGAGAAAATGGCCCAAGAGCAGTTAAACCATGATCATGACTGAGGAATAATGAGATATGGAAACTATGGAAAAGGAAAAGAAAGAAGAAGGTGATGTCCCATCCATCAAATTCCCAAGATACAAGGGAATAATGGAGCACATCCAAAGCACTGGAATTTTTGTTGCTTGTAGTTGTTTGTCTTTGACTTTCCACATTATTATCCTACAATAGCACCGGTGGTTTATTGTTTAATTTTAGAGTGCCCTTTTAATGATTTACCTTATTTTCTTAGATGAAGTCCTCGCAAATGAGGCTAAAAGTCTTCCTCCACAGCTCACCAAAACATAGAGTTTCATTTAACCTTTGGCGGTTTGGCCAATGAGCTAAGGCATGCACAATGGAATTACATAACCTTGATTGGAAATTAATAATGCAAGCCGATAATTAAGAGGCAAAGAAAGAAATGTTCTTGAAGATAGCATCAGTACGTTGTCACCATATTCCTACTGAAATTTGATCAACCAAAGACTTAACATCACTCTCGATTATGATGTGAGAAAGTTTCAGATCAGCAGCTTTTATCAGAACTTCCCATGTGGCCTAGCTTCAGCTTCGACTTCGACTGCTGAGGACACTTCAAAAACTATAGCATCACAAAATGAGGCTTTATTCAGATGATTCCTCATTACATACCCTTTACTATTCTTCGTACAAACATCATCAAAGGTTCCATCAGTATTGCATTTAATATTGAAGTCATTTTCGATTTGGAGAAAAAAAATGGATATTGTATGTTCATGTTAAGTCATGAAAATGATGATGACGATGCAGAGACCTCGCAGCTAAGTACAAACACTATGTATATTGTGATGATTTTACAATACAAATCAAAAAAAATAATGCTTGGAATAATGGGGCATTTCTTTTGTCAATTTGTCATTATTATAAGCTAATTGGACGTTCAAAAAGAACGATCAAGTGCCACGATGGTTCTCATTCTCCATCCTTCGGAGGAGGTAAGGTTTGGAACTCCAAACCTTATAATTGTTCCTAGCATTTAGGAGCCACAACTAACCACTATACTAACCCATAAGAAAAGAAAAAAAAAAGTTCAGAAAGAAGATGAGAACCTAATTGTTCCATCTTGTGTTTCATAGAATGGAAAATGGATAAAAAAAATGGCAACAAGTAATGGGGAAAATGACAAACAATATTAGCACATTCTATGGCATTTATTTCTCTCTTCTACTACTACTAATGTAGAAGTCCATAGCGCGCTTTTGATAGCATTTTCAATTTCTAAGTTGAAATTGGCACACGAAATAAAAGAAATAACTTCAACTTCTCCCATTAATAGTCATTAAGAAACGTAATACAAATTGCTAGATGGGAACTTTTAGAAATGAGCGTTCCAGGACCATTCTGGCTAGGGGCGGGGGGAGGGAACCTATGAGGAAGAGAAAAAGTTTGAAAAGCAAAACAAATCGCTATTCCCAAATGCTTTTTGCTGCGTGATGTGATGTGAGGCCTTGTTTTGTTGATTTTGTGCGAGGGGTCAACTTCTTTTAGGTGTAGAGACAGCCCCTACCCACACCAAATTTTGTATTCATGTTTTAAGACTTCCTCCTCCGCCTAGTAAAAAGCCATAGTTTCACTCAATTTTAGTCAGTATCATTCAGCATCGCCTAGTATGGTAGCAGTTAATATCGGATACTCCTTGGGTGCACATACCCTACCCATACCCGCCAATTCTATCCTACCCGCCAGTTTTTTAACCGTATCCTATCCTATCCATTATTTGGCGGGTAGGGTGGCGGGTAAAGATTTTCTTAACCGCCAGTAAACGGGTAGGATGGCGGGTATAGGCCATATCCTACCCACCCTACCTAGAAGTGCACATACCCTATTTCTACCCGCCAACCCTATCCTACCCGCCAGTTTTTTAACCGTATCCTACCCTATCCATTATTTGGCGGGTAAAGATTTTCTTAACCGCCGGTAAACGGGTAGGGTGACGGGTATAAGCCATATCCTACACACCCTACCCGTTGTGCAGCCCTACATACTCCACTGATACAAAATACTGTAAAATTTCGATAAATAAATCCTCGATAAGCTCCGGTACATAATATTTTTATCAAGTGACTGTCGCAATTACATGAGGATGTCCCAAGGCCTTGTTTTGTAGTTCCTAATGTGAATGGCATTGGAAAAGCTGCAAATGAAGGGTGAAACAAAAAAAAAAAAATAAGATGCACCAAGGAGCTGTTTCGACACAGTTTGGGATAAAAAAAATAAATGAAATTGTAATCATAAATTTGCATATTCTTGGTCCTGATCCTCATGTCTTGGTCGAGCCCATGATGCTGCGAGTCCCTAACACAGGGTTCATGGTAAATTATGTGGCATTTTGATTTCTTTGTTTAATCGCTGATAGGATGATTTGTAACATGAAGTAGTAGTACTTCTATCCAAAAGGTCCTGCATTTTCCTCTCTGGATACTTCCATCTGCTTGTTTGTGCACCTTTGCATCTTTTTTTTTTTTTTTTGATCGAAAGAGAAATTTTATTTAGAGAAGAAGAATGTACATGTAAATCTATCAGAGGTAGAACAGAAAAGGACAAATAAGCAAATTACAAAAAGATAGAGTTCCAATTTTGAATCTGTGAAGACACAAAATCTTGTGTACCTGTTGCTGCTGCCCAAACTAAAATAGAGGATTTGACAGACAAAACCAGATCATTATCTGTTTTGTAAATATATTGTTCCTCAAAACGTCTGCAATTCCTTTCATTCCAAATTGTATTAACAACCGCTGCTGGTATTAGATCCCAAATATAATTCCCTGTACGGGAAAAATGATTATGGTGCCAACTTTCTGCCAAAATTCTCATGGAACCCGGTAAAACCCAACTCCAACCTGTATTAAGCAGAATGCTCGACCAAATCTTATAAGCAATCTTACAATGTAAGAATAAATGATCCTGAGATTCTACACCAATTCCACACATAACACAAGAATTATGGAGATCCATACCTTTGTGTTGCAAGATATCAATTGTATTCAGTTTACCGTGAATCAAACACCACATTAAGATATTAATCTTTGGTGGTATTGCCGTCTTCCAAATGAACGAATAAGGAAAGTGATTAACTCCATCTTCTGCCACTAATTTAGCATATAGTGATTTCACAGTAAAAACTCCCGTGTGGTTATGTTTCCATCTGCAAGTATCCGTCAGATCATCTTGAGTAGGTGGATTGTCCCCTATAATGGTAAGTAGTGTAGCAAATTCCACCACCTCTGTATTTGAAAGAACACGCCTAAAATCAAACTTCCAACCACCTTCTAAAGATATCATTGCATCAACTGTTATATGTTTATCCCGGGAAAGCTTATAAAGATTAGGATGTGCACACCAAATGTCATTCCAAAAAGAAATTAAACTACCTGAATGTAAGTATAAGGTGGAATTGACACTCACAAGATTAGGAGTTTCCGCAATGGCTCGCCAACAAGAGATACCATATGTTGTAGCAATTTTACCGGGATTCCAATAAGAAAACTCTGAGCCATATTTCTCCTCTATTATCTTGTATCATAGCTTGTTCTTTTCGACACCAAACCTCCAACACCATTTTGCAAGCAAAGATAAATTCATTAATCTCAGGTTACACACACCTAGGCCGCCTTTTTCTTTAGTAGCGCAGTCTAAATTCCAGTTAAAAATCTCCATCCATAATTTTTCCAGTCAGCCAAAAAGTTGTATCCCACTATAATATGTGTGCTGGGGCTTGATCAAAGTTCCTGTCATGTCCCTTTCGACAGTTTCTTATCTCCCAAATTGACAAATCCATTCTCGCACTATCTAAATTGAACTGCGTAACGCCACTGTGGGGGAAAATCCGGCTAAGTAGGTCCAGGATCATGATTAAACAAAAACTCGAACTGTATATTCTTCTTGCCAAGGAAATAATTACAGTATCAAGGCAACAAAACAAACACAAAAAGTTGGGAAGCAAAGTGAGTTTTTTTTTTTTTTTTGTGTTGGGGTATTATGTTATTGGCATGGTGTGCGTATGTGAGATGTCAGATTTGCGCAGTTCACTTTGGACCTCTAAAACTAGTGTTTTGGGTGGTGGTTTCGTGAAGTCTGGTGGACTGGTGGTCCTCTTGCTATCCCATACCAGGCAGCGCACTTAGAGATGAGTGATACTTGTATACGCATGTAGAGAGACTGTAATTATTTTGGAGCTCAAGTCTTAGCCTTGCCGTTCGCCGTCTTAAATTCTCGGTTGTTTTCATTGCACCGTCACCATGCGAAATTGCGCCGGAATCTCAGATTTATAGTGGGAAATGGGAATTGCCGTTTTTCACGGAGGTTTAGATTATTCATCTGTCGATCACAATTAGTGGTGTAAACTGGCCACGAGATCATGAACACATCTCATTCCATGTGCTAGAATGGGCGCCCAGTTCTGCACATCACATGGTTCGAACGGTATCTTCGTATGGCCTAGACTACTCGTCCCAGTGGTACACCATAACAGGCAACACGGATAAGCACATGGAACAAGACAACACATCATGCTAAGAAATCACGTCATAACATACATACTAGATAACACCATATCCACATTTTGCATATATTTCACAAATGAGTTTATTCTAATCAATTTTTGACATTATTTCTTCATAATATCTAAATATTATAAAGATAAAATGTATACCGACCAATTTATCATATCACACATAATATCCAAATATTTAGAAGGTATTTTCTTTAAAAACAAATAAAATAAATGTGTCTCCAGCAAAACATAACACGATATAATATGTTTATTTTTGTAATAAATAACATAGAACGTTTTCTAACCCTTTTAACACCACACTTCTTAAACTCCAGCACTTTTTTTTACTCGGTCAATAAAATAGAATAAAAAAGCGAAACTGTACAGGGTTCAGGCTAATTTAGCGCTAAGCCAAAAGGCCGCACGCCAAAACAACCTAAAAACGATAGTAAACCTCTCCAGGCCATTCAACAGGTTGAATAAAACCTGGCCTACCCTCATAAAACTCATAATGATCCTCAGCCAACAAACATGCTTGTTTGGCCGAGGCATCTGCTAAAAAATTAGCCTCTCTGAAGCTATGAACATAGCTAATATTAGTGTAAAAAGACTTCGCTATTTGCCATCTCTGCATTAGTTGCCACGGTAATTCTCCTTTTTGAAGAGCAAAGATGCAACTCATCGAGTCTGATCTGATACATAAGTTCTTCACACTCCATCTTTGAGCCACAACAGCACCGTAGATAACCGCACAAACTTCAGCATAGAAGTTCGTCTGCCAACCTAGTCCAACACATAAAACACCCAAGACTGACGAGTTGGTATCACGGAAAACAACGCCAGAACCGGCTTGGCCCGGGTTGCCAAGTGATGCACCATCACAACAGATCATAAGTTCACCAGGATTTGGAGGCGACCAAGTAACTTCAATTGGATCAGAATGAGCACAAGACCTATGCTTCACTCGAAAGAAATTAACAATACGCAAATCATCCAAAGTATTATGCATATGGTCCTTCATTCTAATAGAGTTATCACGAATTACCTGATGAACTCTACCTTTAAATTCCAGCCAACGAACCCTCGTATTCTCAAAATCACAACATGGGCTGCACAGTACGCTAAACAAGTGATTTCATATATTAAATTGTACTGGGCTGACAGCTGTACCCATCGTAATTCAAACCAATCTATATAGTGTGGACAAAACTTACCCATCCATTTAACCCTCTAAATTAATATATACCCGGAAATAGCCATTGCTTATTCACAAAGCAACGTCATTAGACTATCTCTTGTTTAACATTTCCAAGCAAGATTTTTGATCATTTAAACGTGTCCTTTACTCTATCGGAAAGATTTTTGAGATCAATCGGTAAAAGTTCATGGAAAAGAACATTTTTTGGTCAGCTATGTTGGGTTAGGTGAAGACCAATCGTCAAACCGACATTGACACTAATTGACCCATACAACCTTAATCCATGGGATCTTAGTTTTCTAATCGTGAGAGTATGATTTTGTTGTTCTCTGGCCCAATTCAGTTTGACACAATGGCAAACCCAAGGGCAGGAAAGTTTTCAGATACTACAAGCACAAAATAGACGTAAGTGTATACTGAATTTATTTTTGTACACACTCGCCTAAAGAATGTTAATTTGACTGGATTAAAACAATTAACAGATAATTCGACTATTCCGTATATTAGACATTTCTTTTGGTTTCACATATTTGTCACCCATGATTTTCCTATTTACCTCGTCTTCAAAATGTTAAAAATAATTATATTTTTCAATTTTCCAATTTTCTATGTACCACCTATAACAGTCAAATTAAATTTGTAACTCTGATTTTTATTAGTCTTCGTTAATCCTTTGTTTATTGAATTGATTTTTGTGGGTTGATGGACTTAATGTGTTAGTAACTTATGGAAGTATTGAATTCCTATCTTCAATGTGAGTGACAAATAGGAAAAATATGGGTGATAAATAGGGAAAACCTTTCTTTTTTTACATGGTTCTTAAAATCGAAGTAGAAATTGAGACATCACCTAGAAACCCATTAGTGAACGTGCACAAAATCAAAATCGCGCAAACCATTGTTTTCGTTCCGATGTCGACCAGCCTAGGCATGTCGACTATGGGTCCATGTAGTCAGCCACATAGACACAGTGTCTCCCACGCCTGGTTTATTTTTTATCTATAGGAATGAAAATGATTCATTCCACCACTTGAACAAATCATGCATGCCTTTACCAATAATACATACTCAAGCTAAAACTTGCAAAAGTTTCACAGAATTCAAACCTTCCACCCATAATGCCTTTCCTCATGACCAATACATTCTTGGGAAATGCTCGCATTTTCCTGTAAAATATATTTCTTCCCATAAACATGCTAAACATACTTAAGTAGTTATTTGATCAAAGAGATTAGGTTAGTTAATTTCCATTAAAGTCTTCCAAAGTTAATGACAAAATGAGTATTTATCATCTTCATCAAGACTTGAGCTTAAAGAATAAGTTAGCTAGAGACACATTCCCATTACAAAACAAGACACTTCATCCAATGAGTTTCATAATGTGGGATAAGGTGCGCATTTGAAAGTCAATATGAGCTTTTCCAAAATGTTCAAAGACTTGGTGGCAATGTGGGATGAGGTATACATCTCTATAAGACCTTCTCCTATGGTCTCAAATATGGTGATTATTTAAGTGAAAAAGTGATGAGAAAAAAACCAAACATTAGATATAAAATTATGGGCAAATCTAGATTTCCAGAATGTGCAGCTTCATTTCGTATAGATGAACAATTAAGGGGAGCTCCTTTATATAATAGAATAGATAGTTGTTTGTCTTTGACTTTCCACAGTGTTATCCTATTATAGCACCGGTGGGTATTGTTTAATTTTAGAGTGCCGGTTTTAATGATTTATTTTATTTTATTTTCTTAGACGAAGTCCTCGTAAATGAGTCTAAAAGTCTTCCTCAACTGCTGACCAAAATATAGAGTTTCAATTAACCGTTGGCCAATGAGCTAAATGCACAATGGAACTATATAACCTTGATTGGAAACTAAAAATGCAAGCCGATAATTGAAAGTTAAATAAAGAAGTGTCCTTGAAGATAGCATCAGTATGTTCATCACTATATTTGTGTAGAAAATTGATCAACCAAGGAATTGGCGTCGCTCTCGATTATGATGTGAGAAAGTTTGGGATCAACGGCTTTTATCATAACTTCCCAAGTGGCCTAGCTTCAGCTTCGACTGCTGAGGAGACTTTAAACACTATAACATCACAAAAGGAGGCTTTACTTAGATGAAACCTTATTACATACCCTCCACCATTGTTCGTCATCAAAGGTTATATGAGTGTTCCATTTAATCCAGCCAAAAAGAGGAGGCATCCATTTGTCAGAAAAATTATACCAATGCTTTTAGAAAACTGAAGTTTAGGTTTAATTTCCTAGTTAATATGGCACCGGCTCTAGAAAGAGTAACTGAGTGGAAATCTTTCTTATTGTTAGACACAAGATTAATCCTACGGCTCCATAATGATCTACACTTAAAGTGTTTGTATGACATGTTTATTTTCGATTTGTAGACGCAAAAATGTAAGAAATTAGATTAACTACATAATTATAGAATTTTTTTTTGTTAATGTAGCAAATTGTTAACTTTCACTTTTAGAAAAGTAACTTTAATAAAATGGAAAAGTTGAAAACTAGTCTGAGAATTAAACTTAATGATTTTTTAAAGCCAAAAAATATTTCTCATCCTATCTCACACTTTAAGTGATATTTTTCTTAGTGAAATTTTAACGGTGATGAATTTAAAACTGATATTTGGGGAATGTGTTCTTCTTAGAAAGATCAAATATGTTTCTACTAAAAATGGACATATTCCGAAACATACAACACTATCATCTATTATGTTGAAAATTAGCTGTTGAAAATTGACGGATTTCTAATCGTAAGAATTAAGATCGGTACTGAGGTTTGGAATTCGTTACAGCTTAGGTTTTATTAAGAAAAATCGTCAAAAATATGGGGCAGTGTGAATATAATCATGTGAGTAAATCCTCCAAAGATATGCCTCCGCTGTACACTATTTTCGCTTCTAGTCGCCAAATACGCTACAAGAGCTTCTGTAGTAATTCTACTTCTACTTCTCTGGACGTAAAAGTCGTTCTCAGTGTTATCAGGGTATCCAAACATCCTCTTAAAAGTTCTTGACCTTTGACTCATATAACCATGAACCAGCAATGGCTAGCTGCCTTGCATTAACATCCAGTAGTCGTCGAGTAACTAGTAGATTGAAAGTAGACCAGAGGAAAACAGTACATTTTGCAAATAATCACACTTTTAAAAGATTCATTGATATCCATAATCTCCCACTTATTGAAACATTTCAAAAGGCGAGTCAAGTACCCCATGAATGTGTACGTGCAACTGCCAAAAGGTGATAAAAGTGCATGCATGATGCTTTATTCATCACATAAAACTTTCTATACTACGGATTTCAGGCTGTTACATGGATTTTTTGATAAGACAAGAGAACCTACTGCACCATAACAGTTTCTTCTCTTTTTTGGGTACTCAAAACCCTAAAAACGAACCATGCTGCATACATTGTAAATGACATATTTGAAGTCATTTTCGATTTTTGGAGAGAAAAAGTGTTGATATTGTGTGTCCATGTTAGGTCGTTTTCTTTGCTTTGCATGTGAAGTTACTTCTGATTCTTCTTTGGCTAGCCTTATAAGTCATGATAATAATGATGGCAATGCAGAGACCTCACAGCCAAGTACCAACACTATATACTGTGATGATGCAACACAAATAAGAGAATATAACGCTTGGAATAATGATGATGATGCAGAGACCTCGCAGAGACACTGTGGTGATTTTACAATACAAATCAGAGAATATAACGCTTGGAATAATGGGACATTTCTTTTGTCAGTTTGCCACTTTTAGTATAAGCTAATTGAAACTTCAAAAAGAAGAGGAGAAGCCCTAAAATGTATTTTGTGGGAGCTTAGGCGCTTAATTAGGGGTTAAAAGTTGATCACATATTGTTTTGATTAGTAAATTTGCAGAAATCAGGTTTTCATAGGCCATTACCAAACTTCACACATCCAAGGAAAAGTTTACCCATTCCGAAGGTTCTCTTTTCGGATAAAAACTGCAATTGGTTTTGAGGAAGCAAGCAAAAAAGAACGATCTATCGTCACCAGCTCCATCTTGTGTTTCATGTACAATGGGAAATGGATAAAAAATGGCAACAAGTAATGTGGAAAATGACAAGCAACATCACATTTTCTACGGCACAATTAAAGTCAAATTTATTTCTCTCAACTACTAATGTAGAAGTCGGTAACTTCTGATTAACATTTTCAAGCTGAAATTGGCACAGAAAATAAAAGTCATGATAGAAATTGCTAGATAGGAACTTTTAGAAATGTGAGGCCATTCTATATTCTAGGACCATTCTAGTGAGGGGGCGGGGACCTACGAAGAAGAGAAAAAAGTTGAAAAGCAAAACAAATCGCTTTTCCAAAATGCTTTTTGCTGCGTGAGGGACTGAGCGGTCAACTGCTTTTAGGCGTAGAGAGACAGCGCCTACCCACACCAAATCGCCTGAGAAAATTACATGGCGGAAAATTCAAGTGAACATGTTTGAGGGCGGGATAGAGGTGTAAAACGGGCCCGCACTGCCAAGCATAGCCCATTAAGAGGCGAGCCGGCCGTGTTACTTGTTGTATTGTGTTGTGTGGTGTGGTGTTATAGATTAGGGGATGGTATGTTCGAGGGTGTTTGTGCCGTGCAGTGCTTTGCATAAAAACATTCATCTTACATTTATAGAAGTAAATATTTTCTATATATTTGGATATTATACGTGTTGTTACTGAAATAGTTCGACATAACGAAGATATAATATCAGAAAATGGTTAAAATAAATGCTTTTTTGTGAAATATACAAAAAAATGTGTTGCATTATATCGTATTGTGTAATGTTTCATACATGTCATGACATGCTTTGCTAGCTTGTTGTGTCGTGCTATATCACGTGTTTATCCGTGCCACATGGTGTGCTATGTCACTGTACTGATTAGCCTAGCACAACACAACATATTAATTAAGCTAACATGTATGCCGTGTCGATGTGTTCATGTTGGCACGACCCGATTTTGAGTTGAACAACAAGTTCTATAATTTAGAAACAATGAGTCATGGATTCTGTCACGTTGGTGTTTTAAATCTTCATCCTCGGCCTAGTAAAAAGTCATAATTTTATCGCTTAAACACTCAAGTTTTAGTTAGTATCACTCGGTATGGCCAACACTGTATTTGTTAATATTGGATACTCCTCTGATACCTAATATAGTAGAATTTCAATAAACTAATTTTCAATAAATTCGGGAATATAATATTTTTATTTTTGTTGATATGATCTTGAAAACATGAATCAATGGAAAAATAAATGTGATTTTTGATCTCTGTCGTCTTACTATGGTTACTACTACCACTCAGAAAACAAAAATGATACATTGACGACCGATAGAATATTTTGGTGAAGAGAAAGAACATATTACCGACGACCGATAGAAACGTAAAACCCGAAACAGTGAGGAACTATTCTATCGCATCTAATATTTTATTTTTTTTAGGTGTGATAGAATAGCCCATTGAGCTAATTCATGAGCTACAAAGTTACAAACACGTGGTTGATAAAGAAAAATACAAGCCTCTAATTTAGAAGAAAATAACTGAATGTCCTTGAAAATAGCATCCGTACGAGAGTCTCCATCAAACATGACAGTTGAAAATTGATCAATGAGAGTCTTCGCATCACTTTCTATAATGATATGAGTTAACTGCTGCTCCAAGGCTTTCTTCAGGACTGCCCAAATAGCTCTGGCTTCAGCTTCTTCTGCAGACTTTACTTCAAAAACCAGGGAGGCACAAAAGGAGGCTTTGCTTGAGAAATCCCTAATTACATATCCTGCACCGTTGCTCCAGTAATGTCATCATAGGCACAATCAATGTTACACTTTATCCAGCCAAACGAGGGGGCATCCATTTATCACATAGATTGACAGGGGTAAAGGGAGAAATGGAAAGACATGGTTTCCTAGTTAGCAGCATGGCTCTAGCTCCATCTAAACAACAACATGAGTTTCTTTCAGGTTTTGGAAGATGAAGTTATTTCTACTAGCCCATAGAGACCACAAGATAGAAACAAAGAGACATTGTGCCTCATCAGGAAGTCTAGAGACAGGGTCAGTTAACCAAAACACTAACCAGTCAATGAAGGATTTGTTTTGAAAAAATTTAGTGGTGATACAAAAATCAGAGAAAAACCACACACGGCTAGCAAAGGGACAGAGGACCAAAACATGAAATATTGATTCATGAGGATCATTACACCTAGCACATTTAACACTTTGCATAGGCATCCTAGTATGTAAAACAGTTCTAGCATGAAGCGCATTTCTGGCAGCTTTCCAGGTGAAGACTTGGATTCTGTAAGGAACCCTAATTTTCCAGATATGCATCCAAATATTTTTACAAGGGGAGGGCCTAAGTCCTCTAATTCCCATGTAGGAAGATTTTGAAGAAAACTAGTCATACTTTGAAAGATCCCAAGCCCTCATATCAGGAGTGTATAACTGGTTAAGGGAATGGTGATAATCTTCTTAACAGAAGCATTATCAAAATGACTATTTAATCTAGACAAATTCCAAGTTCTAGTAACAGAATCAATGAAATAAGAGACTTTAATATTAAGGTCAGGTGGGACTAAAGGGTTAGGTGTAGCAGAACCCAAAGTAGGGATCCATTTGTCAAACCAGGGATCAAAGAATTGACTATCCCCAACAATCCAGGAAACGAAAGGATTAATAATTTCTTTGATAACATGCAAACACTTCCAAGTCCAAGAGCATTTGTTAGTACACTTGGCATTCAAGAAATCAGTTCTAGGAAAGTATTTGGCTTTTAGAATGGTGGCTAGCATACAAGTTGGATTTTCAAGAATTCTCCAAGCATTTCTAGCCAGCATAGCTAGATTATTTAACTCAGCCTTTCTAAAACCCAGACCACCTTCTTCTTTAGGAGCACACAGAATGTCCCACCCTAGCAGGTGTCGTTTCCTATCATTAGGATCTAAAGTCTCTCCCCACCAGAATTTACAAAGATGGGAATCCATTTGTATACAAAGGTGTTTAGGGATAAGGAAAGCTCCCATTTGAAAAAGAGGGATGGCTTGGCCAATGTGCTTAATCAAAGTAGTTCTAGCAGCTTGAGACAGGAGCTTGTGTATCCAGATAGAAATTCTGGCATCCACAGCTTGGAGAATGCCCATATGGGTTTGAATTTTTGAAGAAAAGACCATTCTAATTTTTCATAAGCTTTGGACATATCAAGTTTAATGGCAGCAATACCTTCAATTTTTTTTATTATGATTGACAACAAATATAGCCTCATTTGCTAGCAAAATATTATCAGAAATACTACTCTTTAGAATGAAGGCACTTTGATTTTGGGAAATAATATTGTTCATGAAAGGTTTGAGTCTATTAGCTAGAGTTTTTGAAAGGATTTTTTAGATGAAATTACAAAGCTCTATAGGTTTATACTGAGACACGAGTTCAGTAAGATGAACTTTGGGAATAAGAAAAATATTGGTATAATTAAAAACTTTAGAAATATGCCCTGTTCTAAAGCATGTTTGAGTCATGTCAATGACAACCTCCCCTACAATATCCCAGTGTTTCTGGTAGAAAAGACCTGTAAAACCATCAAGACCAGGAGCCTTTTTCCCCCATTTGAAAGGTAACATTCTTTATTTCCTCAGAGGTGAGAGGCAAGTTTATAAGGGAATTATCCTCAGCAGAAAATTTAGTAGGAAGATCAAAAAGAATTTCATTCTGAAATTGCTGAGGATGAGAAGAATACAGGTTTTTGAAATAATTAATGAAGGAGGTTCCAATACTATCTTTATCAGTTAGAATAGTATTTGAGGAGTCCTTAATCCAACTGATGGCATTTCTTTTCCTCCTAAAGAGGGTTACTCTATGAAAATAGGGTGAATTCCTGTCACCTTCCATGAGCCAAACCTCTCTATATTTATCCTTCCAATAAAGTTCCTCAAGATCGTAGAGATATTCTAGTCTAGCTTTGAGTCTAGATGTAGTGCTAGTGTCAGTAGGATTAGAAATATGAACCTCAACCAAATCTTTCCTGATGGTAGATATATTGGTTTGAATATTAATTACCAAAAGAAGATTTATTCCAATCCCTAAGACCTCTCTTAGTAATTAAAATCTTAGTTTTTAGTTTATAGGCAGGAAAGCCCACTACATTAACAGTCCAAGAACTGGCAATGATATCTCTACAAGTAGGATCTTCAATCCACATAGCCATAAAGTGGAAGGGTCTAGGAATACAAGCATCCTCAACATAAATACTCAGCAGACTGGTTTATAAGACATCTATCTAATCTTTCAAGAATAAGGTCAGGACCCTGTTGCATATTAGACCAAGTAAATCTGGGATCAGAAAAACCAGGGTCATGTAAGTTAAAAACAGAACAAAAGTTTTTAAGATTTGAAAAATCAGAATCATCGACCTCTAGACCACCATTCTTATCCTCAGTTCCTAAGACAACATTAAAATCACCTACAAAGAAAACTGGTTCATCTAAATGAGCATTAGGCAGTTGGCATTGTTGTTCCCAGAAAGCATGCCTCAAACTACTGTTGGGTTCACCATACATAAAGTGAATGTGACAAGTTTTAGAGTGAATAATGTCTGTAGATGTGACATAGATGCCCCTCAAGCTTGATGATATGATGTTGAGTTGAATTTACTTTTTCCAGGTAAGAACTAGACCACCACTTCTTCCAATACTAAAAACATTAAAAGTGCAGGGGAAACCCATGTTTTTTAGCTTCCTAGAATCCATGTATTTGTTCATTTTGGTTTCCGATAAAAATATGATATCAGGATTGACATTTCTACATAGCAAACAAAGTTCCTTGTTTGCTGTTTTTTTACCCAAACCTCTAATGTTCCAAGCTAGCAAGTTGACATTATTGACAAAAAGAAATGATTTATAGGGATAATAGAAAAATGATCAATTAAAAATGGTGAAGGGGTTGAGTTTATCTGAGTGGTGGAACCATACCCACCACCAAGAGGAGCACTGGAAGTATCACCACTTTGAGAAGTATCTTGGGAGGAATTGAGATTAGAAGTATCAGCATTGTGATGAGAATTATTGCGAACACCATTGTTATTTGGAAAATATTAGCAAGTTATAGCTTCCATAAGAATCAATCAAAGGTTGGGTGTTGAGTGAACAATTGGAGAGATTGATAGCAGGTAAATCCGCCAATTTGGTGATTTGAGGGAAAAGTTGAGCATAGTCGGGTTCATATGTATCTTGTTCTTCTGGGATGACCACTAGACTAGCTAAACTTGAAGTTTCTCTTGTACGTTTTCTCACGTCATATCTAAGATTAATTTTATTTTTGAGATTTGATAGATCATCATGCTCAGCTGAAATGAGGGTTCCTCTAGTGATAATTAGTGTGTGACTAGAGGCAATAGTAGTTTTGAATCTTCTTGAGGAGTCTGATGTTCGAATCAGACCACTAATAACCGATTCAGAGCCAGTGATAGATGCTTCAACAGTAACATTCTGAATTATTACCTGTTTGAACATAATTGGTAAACCATTGTTTTCCTGAGTTGAGTTCTGCTGAATCGGACCAACATCGAAAATCTTCAAAGTTGTAGATCCGTTGATAAATGGACCCATTTGAAACGTATTTGATAAATATTTCTGGAAAATATTCTCCATAATCTGGACATTGTCCTTTGCTTTTCCTTTATTGCATATAAGAGCAGCAGTAGTCTCAACTTGAGTATCTGGTACAATCTCAGTTTGTTGCATGATACTATCCACTATTGCAGTAGAAGTAGAGACATCTTGTTTGCTTTCTGGTGGTGATAGCATCATGAGCCTTGAGACAGCAGGGAGAATGTATTTGCTTCTAGAAGAAGCTGCTTCCTTAATAGCTTTCTTTTTCAACTTCCAAGAAGGACAGCTAACATCTTTATGGTTAAGAACACGACATGAATTGCAGAAATATCTTGGAACTTTGATGTATCTACATTCAATGAGGAATGGTTTGGTTCTTCTACTAGTAAACAGAGGGACGCTTATTGGTAAAGCTTTCTGCACTGGAATCTTAATGCATACCTTGACATTTTTCTTCAAAGGATGATTACCATAAGGATCACAAGCTTCAATGAGTTCTCCCATATTGAGAGTAAGTTTCTGAAGATCTTCAAATTCAGTACATTCTTTTGGAATGTTGCACAGTATAAACCACATGAGTTCTTTAGTGAAAGAGAGTTGATAATTTGCTGGCTAGCCCTCTGGTGGAATAATTTTTAGCACCATAAGATACCCACATACAAACCAAGGTATTTGCGAGTTAATTCTGTTAAAATCATCTTCAATTAAGAACCGAATGAGAACTTTTTTGCGCAAACCACTAAATGTTGTAAGAGTAAGATGTCGTTGGTTACAGATGTAGTAGCGGATTGAGGAGGTAGGAATAAGGGTTTCACAGCATAAATATCCCACCATACACCATTTCCAATTACTATCAGACTCAGCTGGAATGACAATTTTGTCGATGGAAACTGGTTCAAAAAGTGTAGATGGTAAGGTTAAGTTTTCAACCATTTGAGCAGACATGTTTTGAATTTCTTGGTTTATCTTTTGAGAGTTATCTAATAGATTGGAAAGATCCATTTGATATATATATTGGATATGTATAAAAAAAGATTGATTGGGGTGAGAGACACAAATAAAAAATATAATATGGAGGTGTATAGAAAGGAATCTTTTCTTGGTATTATCCTGATAGAGTTCATAGGCTATATGGATGAAGAGATGACAATAGGTTTTTATTTTATTTTATGGTTTTGAACCTTAAAAAAGGAATGAGAAATCTGTTGAATAAAGTTTGACAAATTTTCAGGAGAAAAATGGTGTAATGTAGTTGTTGTTATGCTGCCACTTCTGTTTTGGAGACATGATTTATCATACGAGTTGTCTCTGTCTTTCCCATGTTTTATGTGTAACGACAGAGTTGGGATATTTGAATTCACATGAGTTATATGATAAGAAAACCAAGCATATAGAAAAATCCAATGATTCATTGTAAACTTTTCTGGGATATATGTAGGTGGTATGTAAGCATGATGAGGTTAGGAGTTGGTGGATCATAAACGAGTTTTTCTTTTTTTTTAGGTAAACATAGGTATGATGGTATAAACTGCCAAAGGTAATAATGTATTGGCATAACAAAATGGATGGTGAGGGTTGAAATAGTATAAATGGTGGGAAAATATATGTGGTGGTTTATGGTTTTGATTGATAATATCCTCTTGGCAGTGGGTTTAGGTTTGATGGTTAAAGAAGTTTTGGAGATAACCCGTCTGGCAGACATACCACAAACCTCAATGGTGCCTCTCAACAGGTGATGCATTCTCCTAATATGCATAAAATACAAGATTTTAATTAGGCCCCAAAATGTTTTATCAAAATTAGATGACCTATCCATACCTCTTAATAGCATTTCTAAAGGGAGTAATGATATCAGAGATTTTTAGGTGTTCAAAATAGGTTTTTATAGGGTAATTATGATCATGAAGATGAAAATAATACGCATGGTTTTGAATGGGCGTGGGAAATAAAGTGACATGATGCTTAACCAAGCGCAATAAATGGTAGTTAATAGGCACAATAGGGTATTTAAAAGGGTGTTTAGACAAGGTATTATCATAGACAAAGTAATTTTCTCTAAGTTTATGATCAGAAAGGGAAAGAATTAAAAGAGAGAGGATTGATTTGAAGAATGGCAGGTCAAATTGATCAGAATCTTCCAGGCACCGATGAGGGGAGAATTCCGATTGTACAACCATCCTCGGCGAAATATGAACAAGCCAAAAATCTCTCTCTTTCCTTGAACATTGCAGACCTTCAGAAGTTGCGTGCTGACATTCAGGCAGAAATTAACAGGCGTGCACATGAATTCATCCAACAACAGGAGGAGCAAGAGAGAAAACGTAAAAGAGAGGAAGAAGAGCTTGATAATCTGTATGCTGCATGGAAACCAAAGTATTTTGCAAGTAGAGAAAGTAAAGATGAAGCGTGGGATGAAAAGCATTCCAAATGCAAAAGATATGGAAGTGCGACTGAAAGTGAATCTGAAGCGTCAGATGAAGGTTTTGAGTATGCAATATAAGAGGTTGATACCAGTCACCTAGATTCAGATGCTGCAGAGGAGAAGAAGAGGATGGAGAGTTATCATGAGAGAAAGTTGAGGAGAAGGTTTGATTATGAACGTGAAAATCCAAAGATATTCGTAAGAACCATGCAAGAGGGTGAGAAAGAAAAGGAGGATGAGGAGATGCTAGAAGATGATGATGAGGAAGCAACTGGAGAAAGTGTCGACAGTGAGAATCCTTCTTCTTCAAATGATACTTCACCTGCATCATCTGACAGTGATGATAGTGAGAGGTATATAGAGGAAGGATGAAGCACCGATGAAGATGACTATTAGCAGTCTCTTTGCAGGTATCGGAAAAAGTTAGCTTTTCAGGTTTCGAATAGAGATTGAAAACGATCAACAAGTTTTTTTACAAAAGAACTTTTCCGATGCTTGTTCTTTCTCCTGTTCTTCTTGATTTTTTTGCAGATGATGGTAAGTATTATTTTGTTCCTCTCAATCTTTCGGCCGGCTTTCTTCCTGGTACGGTGGTGGTGTTGATATGTACAGGTAATGGTGTTTAAGAGGTTTTTTTGGTTAGTGGTACTGTTGGGATTGCATTTATTTTTTTGGTGTTGAAAAAGGTGTTTATATTGTTTTAGGATTTGGAAATCCCTACCTTCCTTTCTCTTTCCTTTCTCTCTTTCCCCTGTATAAACGAAACCCTTACCTTCCTTTCTCGCCGCCTGCTCAGATCGGCTCCTTTGAAACATATCTGAGCAGCTTTGTTCATATGTTGGTCTCCATGCTTCTATGCTACTCATTAATAGCTCTTGTGTCCTTTTAATTTATGTATTTACTTCTGTTTTTGATGTTTTAAGATTTGTTTTTTTTTTCTTTTATGGATATATTCTGCAATTTTTGGGATGTGTTTGTTTGGAACTTCGATTGTAACTGTTACTATGGATTGTGAATTGTTGGAGAGAAAACAACAAGACATACCACCATTTTCAGCTCGAATCTATAGGAAAATCACACCATCAGCAGCGTCTTCGTCTTATATGTATGGATTGACTACGATCTGCAACTCTAAGTGTTATCTGAATCCTCTTCTAGGGTTTATTTATGATCTAATTTTAATTAGGCCAAGTTTTTATTTGGTTATTAGGTTAATTTTAATCTTTATCAGGTTTGCTTTGATACTATCTCATTGGGGTTTTGTAACTTTCAGTGTAATCGGTATCTTATGTTTGGGTCACGATCTGATCGACAATAGCTTCAAGGATGGTTTTGATATTCTCCGGCAGATACAAGAGTTCCGATGAGTTATCCGGCGAGTTCATTGTTTTTTGTCCGTGAAAATTTCAGTCAAATCGTCTTCAAGATGTGGTTATCAGAATAAATCAAAAAATGTTCTCGGGCCGTGGATTATGCACCAACGATACAAGCTTTCCCATACATATGCGGGTGTTACTGTTACGCCGACTGGCCATCCATGATTCCTTTTCCTATGATTCAGGTAACTGAGATTCTACTATCAGAGATTCGTTGCATAGTCCGATGTGAGATTGATTTGCAGTTTGTCTTGTTTGTTGTGGTTGTATATGATGTCATGTATCTATCGGGGTAAAACCTGTTTATTTATTAAAAAAAAAGATATGTGATCTGGGATGTAATGATGAATACTAGTTTGGAAACCTTTTGAATATAAATTGATGAATTGTTTGCTTTTAATTTTAAGAATGTTAAATGTGCTCTTTCTATTGCTTTTGTTAAAACAATTCTTGTTTGATAAAGACTTTCGATTAAATGTTGTAGTGAATGGAAAATAAATTTTGTAGGGGATATAATAGCTAATGATGATCACTGTAAACAAAACTAGTTGATGAATGCTAGTAGGATTGATTCTCAGGAGATGAACTTTGGAGAGCATGAAGAAGAAATTTATGCTTACGTCAAGATGACGAAGCGTAGCTTTTTTTTTCCAGTAGAAATTACGTTTTCTATCGCACCTAATTACACTCTCTAAGGTACACAAAAATTTGATTTTGTGCGTTGTACAAATTCCATCAAAAAATAATCAAATTTCCACTAAGCACTACCCCATTATCATGTGAAAACCAAAAATAGAAGTGATTTGTTCCTGACATAAGTCCTTCACTGCAAGCCTAAAAATATTTTTTAAGGCCCCTTCCTATGGGTGTGGAAAACATTCATGTTTTCCATTTAAGCACTCACTATGGAGGTGGAAAACAGGCCAGGTTAAGTTTCTACCGAGCGGTCGAGTCTCGAACATTCGGTCTAGTTTACACCGTTAGGTGTTTACGACACCGCTAGCGGCTTGAATAAGACCGGCCGGTCTAGTTTACACCGTTGTGTAGAATATGATCCAATGGCCATAAATCTTCCCACCTATAAATACCACATTCCTCTACCATTTTAACTCACACCTTCTTCCTATTTGCTTAGATTTTCCAGTGGCTCAAAACATGTCTATGGCTCAATTCATCGAAGAGCAACATGCGGCCGAAAATCAAAGAGTTTCACTTCGAGCTAGTGTGCAAAATAAATTAAGAAGAGCAAATAGTTGGAGAGTTGCACAACATCGCAATTTTAGCATGTTAGAAGATGAATGCATCTGCAGGAATTATGTTTGCTTCACTAATCATCCAATCGTTCATGGAACATTACAACTTATTCTGTTTTGGGGACGCGTTTTAATAAAATTTGAAGAAGAAACAACGAACCTCTACAATCACAATTCGATGGTGTTGAGTGCTCGGTTCTCCATAATTACCAAGAATGTTAACGAGTATATTCGTATGTAAGGGAAGAGCTCGAAACATGAGAAGTGGTGAAACCCTGCTGGAGATTGATCAAAGATGTCGTGCAAAGTGGCTATGTGACAACGGAGAGAAGTTCCGATATGCCAGTTATTATGAAATCTTCAAAGTGTTGCCCCAATTTAATCTAGCTTATCAATTATAAGTTCTCAATTTTAAGTTATGTAGAAAACTTGAAATGAAGATTATTATTTATCAAACAAAAGTGTAATTACATTAACGATTTAAACAAACCACGATTCATATTAATGACGAAACAAAACTCTCAAACTAATGATTACCACCAAATACATAATCCCTTAAGCCTGTTGGATCTTGTGAAAATTCATTATTTGGACTCTGAGATGGTGATTGAGTAGCATCAGGTGAGTCATAACCTTGAAATGGTACCGGAGGCATTGGAGGTGCTTGAAATCAGTGAAATGCTGAACTTGTTGGGGTATAAATCACGGATTGCCTAAATGCTTCCAAATTGACATGTGCACCACCAGGAGTAAGTACGGGACCTTGAGGAATGAAACCAAGAGGAGACTGGAAATCCGTCTCCAAGTTTGCTGTTGTTGTTGGTAGCTGAGTCTCTTCCACCATAGTCTCTTCCATCGGAGTGTCATGACGAATTCTACGACCTCCACGACTTCCACTTGCATGACTTCCACTTGCACGACCTTCACTTGCACGACCTCTTGTATTGCTCTCACCGGGCATTTGAGAAATTGATCCTAACGGAGTCTCAGGCAATTCATAACTCATACTATCCCTCAGTTAATGCATCTGACTCAAGTGACAATTGCAGAATTGATTGGTAAAATGCGCAAACTTGTTCAACTCCGTCGGATACTCTTTTTTTTGTTGCATCCACAGCATGGTATGGATAGCTCCGCTGCATACCTTCACTAGTAAGTGGAACTGTAATAACATCTCCACTCGTGATAAATTCTGGACTTCCCAAGATAATAGAGGCATATGTGACCCTATTTGACTGCTAGGGTACGTACATGGTTCGCCCGTCCATGGTGGGGGTCGGGATGGAAGATCTGTAAGTGGAAAATTGCCAATTGCTGGAAAGTCAACACTACCTAAATTTTGAGGATGAACAACAATATTTAGCTTGCATACCTTTTGGAACCAATTGTAGTAATCATAGTCATTTTCTGGTTCTTGGATCAAATCATCAGCTTCTTCCAAGGTTGTGCATTATTTATCAACTGTATCCAATCCTCGTGTGAAATAATTGAAGTTGGAAACGGGTTGATTGCTTTTACCTTTCTTCCTTGTAACTGAAAAAAGATGTCTTTCTCTGTAGTACCAAATACCCTGACCACTAACTGAACTGTGAAACACGCTTCGCTTAAGGCTTAACCGAAGCATGTCTTGTACCACTGGTTCATTGAACTCATCTATTACTGTATATACGGCGCTGGCGTAACGTTGATACTAGTTCTGCACACTTGTTGCATCCTTTGCATAGCAGCAACGTTTTCACCATCGTTAATCTGGCCAATCCAATTATCAGCTTTGTACTTGTACACGACTGGAAAAATTAATCGTTTATCATGAAGATCAGGTTCGCTGATCGTAAAGTAAGTATACCACCAATACTGAAAAAGAACATTGACGAAAATTGATGTGTTAGTACATTTCACCTCTGAAAAATGACATTGATAATAAATAGTTCTTACCTCCAATACGACCCAAAATGAATTTAAGCTATTTGTCTTCTTAATTGAGAAATCACAGAGACATATGTATAGCTCAACTAAAATTGCAGAACCCCAATCATAATTTGGCGCTTTACTTAAATCTTGTAAAGATTCCAAAAAACCAACTAATGTCCCTGAGCTAGCATTGGGGAAAAAACTTGGCCTAGCATCCATAATACAAAAATCCGTTCAAGCTCAGGATAACCTTCAGCTCTGTTTATCCCCATGGTATTGTAACGAGACAAAAATGCCTTCAACCCAGACACTCTTAATCCATATGAGTGTAAGCCTCTGGGTTCTGGCTTTCCTCCAGTATCATTTGCGTACAAGGGGAGTAATTGTTTTCATCTTCCTTCTGATATCCACTTTAATTGGTTAAATTGTACTAATTCACCCTGACTTTTTATTCTGGTCAACATATACAAATCTAACGGTGTGAACCCTAAAAACAACATGGTCATAAAATTAAAGTTTGTATGTAGAACTAAAATTTGTATCAAATTAAAATTTGTTTCTGAACTAAAAATTAAACTATTGAATAGAAGAAATAGAACTTACCACACTCAAAATCCTTGAAAAAGAACGTATTTCCAGTGTTCCACCAACGTTCACAAATAACTCGCACAATTTGAGTCTTGTGGTTTTTTCCTTTCATGAAATATAAACGCTGCCAAGGATATCTTCTCAAGGATGCTTGAATAGGTTTTGGGAGTAACTCATAAATTTCACTTAGCTCATACCACCCACCTCTTAATTTAGGTAACAAAACTCGCTCGGGATGGTTAGATAAATGCGTAGATGTTACACCGGGTCCAATTAGTTGCCTGACATTAGCGAACTCGTGCTTTTTTTCCTGAACCCATACGATATCACTATCTGCAACAAATTTTTCTTTTTCCTTCCTGTTTCTTTTCCTTTGTCTTTCTTTTTTGGAACTCATTTTTAGTTGTGATCTGCTCTCTAGAGAAGGGAAGAAAGAATTTTAGTTTTGTGAATGAAAACTTTTGGGAATAGAGGTATTTATAGGCGGTAGAGTATCGGCCGTGAACGACCGAGATTACACCTGGTGGTCGCTAAGAAACCTCTAGCGGTGCAGTCTACACCTAGCGGTTGCTAAGAAATCTCTAGCCGTGCAGTCTCGACCGGTTATTCATTTTCTCATAATGGCACGTGAAGTTTGTCAGACCAGCTGACATGGCAAATGGGTGGGTTAGCCATTTGCCATGGGAACGGGCCTAAGATATGCTCACACCAAAAGTAATCAATCCATCCATCTAGATGTTGTTATCCATCCCATACTCGCGGCACATTAGCACAGGCACAACAGCCTCATCATCTTCTTAAAAAACTCAAGAAAAAGAATAGAAAAAGCTATCGCATGACTGTAAAGTCACTTTCTTTCTTTTAATAACAGACTGTTCTTTTTTCATCTTCTTATATAGTTAAAGGAAAATGCAAAAAGGAATTCAATTTTTTTGAGTGTAAAAACAAACAACCAAACAAACATGAATAGATGGCTAAACAACAATCAAAAGTTGAATTTTTTAGTAATAAGTACTGAATTTCCCCAAAAAACATCTCATTATCACCTCACTTTGTCTTTCATTTCCCACACTCTTCTAAGTATTTAGTTCCACACTCATTCATTCTGCAACTCCAATTGAAGCCACCCCAATTGTCTAAATTGAGACCCAGAGAAACCCCACACACAATGAGTTCTTCTTCATTCTCATGTAAAACAATGGTTGTTGCTATTGTAATTCTACTTCAATTTTTCATTTCAATGGAGATTGTAGTGTCATCACCATCATTCTTTGACAGAATTATACAACTTCCAGGTCAACCTCCTGTAAACTTTCAGCAATATTCAGGTTATGTCACTTTAGATGATAAGAAACAAAGGGCATTGTTTTATTACTTTGTTGAAGCAGAATTCAATCCAGCTTCCAAACCTTTAGTTCTCTGGTTAAATGGAGGTAATTCAAAAAAAAAAAAAGCTGTTTTTTTCTCTTTTTATAAAGATCAAAAAGTTTCTTCTCTTTTTTGATTTATGATTCTGATTCTTCTTTTGTGTTTTTAGGCCCTGGTTGTTCTTCTCTTGGAGTTGGAGCATTCTCTGAGAATGGACCTTTTAGGCCTAATGGAAATGTGCTTGTGAGAAATGAGTATAGTTGGAACAAAGGTATTCTACTTTTTCTTCTTCCTTCTTCTTTTGATGCATCAAGATTGGATCTTTTTTCAATTTTATGAAACCCTTTTTCATGTCTATACTGAATCTTTTTCCTGTCTGGACTCTGGATTGAATCTTTTCTGTCCCAAATTTCAGAAGCAAACATGTTATACTTGGAAACACCAGTTGGAGTTGGGTTTTCTTATAGTGCTGAGACTACTTCAGAGGATGATGATACTTCCACCATTGGTGATAAGATTACAGGTAATTTCAACCCCTTTTCATGTTCTTAGAAATGGGTTGTTCTTAAAATTTTGAAATTGACTTTGTGTTGCTTTGTTTTTGGGTTGTTTGAAGCTAGAGACAATCTTGTGTTTCTGCAACGTTGGTTTCTCAAGTTCCCACAGTACAAGCATAGGGATTTGTTCATTACTGGAGAAAGTTACGCAGGCCATTACATTCCGCAACTAGCCGAGCTCATGATTCAGTTCAACAAGAAGGAGAAGTTGTTCAATCTCAAAGGAATTGCAGTAAGTAGTAGTGCAGACCATATGTGCATTTGGTTGGGATAATGTTAGATGATTTTCTTGTTGTTCTGAGCTGACTTGTGTGTTTGTTTTGATTGTAGTTGGGAAACCCAGTTTTAGAATTTGCTACGGATTTCAATTCAAGAGCGGAGTTCATTTGGTCTCATGGGTTGATATCTGATTCTACATACAATCTTTTTACTTCAGCTTGTAACTACTCGAGATATGTGAGTGAGTACTACAGAGGCTATGTTTCACCTGTTTGTTCAAGGGTTATGAGTCAAGTGACAAAAGAAACAAGCAGATTTGTCGACAAATACGATGTCACACTCGATGTTTGTATATCATCAATACTCTCACAATCCAAAGTTATTACCCCTCAAGTGAGTACAATCCACATTTGCATTATTGTTCATATGTTTCGAAATAAGCTAGTGACCTGAGAGTCAGCGCAGTAGCCATTGTTCTCAAGTTTTTCATATCTCTAATTGTGCTCAAATTTTTAACTTGACAGTCACTTACGAAGAAGATAGATGTCTGCCTCGATGATGAAACGACGAATTATCTGAACCGCAAAGATGTTCAGTTTGCATTCCATGCTCGGCTTGTAGGAGTCAATAAATGGACTGTTTGCAGCAAGTAAGCCATCTTCTTTTAATCTTATGGCATGTTTTTATAGTTTTATGAAACTCTTTTTTTTTAGTTCTCGACTGTTTTTGCCTACCATATATGATTTTGCAGCATACTGGATTACGAGTTGCTTGATTTAGAGATACCTACAATCTCCATTGTTGGTTCAATTGTCAAGGCAGGAATACCTTTACTGGTTTACAGGTATGCTTCATTTTAGAATTGAATTTCTTGGTACATTCATTTTATAGAGATTTGATAAATTGGTGGTAAACACAACTTGCATTTCTTATATTTGTACAGTGGAGATCAAGATTCCGTAATCCCATTAACTGGAAGCCGGACACTAGTCCATGGACTTGCCAAGAAACTAGGACTCGATGTCACTGCGCCTTACAGAGTTTGGTTTGAAGGTCAACAGGTAGTTTATTTTCGCTCTCGATCTTGCTAGTAGCAATGCCAAATAGCCATACCGGACGAACTAATTTGCTGGATTTTTGTTTCTTTACTTCAGGTTGGTGGATGGACTCAAGTGTATGGTGACATCTTATCGTTTGCAACGATAAGAGGAGCTTCACATGAAGCTCCATTCTCACAGCCAGAGAGATCACTTGTTCTGTTCAAGTCATTTTTAGAAGGCAGGCCTCTGCCAGAAGTCTTTGTTTAGCTCTACTTACTACTACAGGTGATAAGATTGAAAGGAAAATAGCTAGATTGAGTTGTAAGTAATGTTCGTCGTCATTGTATTCAGGCCGATGAATGAGAAAAAGAAATGCCTTTATTCGTTTATAATCCAAGTAGAAGAAGCTACATTCAAGCATGCCCAACCAACAAAAAGTACCCTCATTACAGTAAAGTTAACCAAAAGAATTTCCGGCAGTCTAAGGATTATGTGCAGTAACAGTCACCACCACTTTCCCGAAATAGTTATCGACATAAACTGAATCACGCTGCTTTCTCCAGTAAACATTTTATCAGCCAACTTGTCCAACAGAAATCTAGTGATAGTTCACTTCAATGCCCGTTGACTGTAGAACTTGCTTGCTCAATTCAACACCCCACACATGTTGAGATGCTTCTTCGCTTGTATTTTCCTCCATGTAATTTTCTTGGCAATTTGGTGCGGTAGGACTCTGCTGCACCTAAAAGTTGACCAGTCGAACACAAAATCAACAAAACAAGGCCTTGCCTTGCGCAGCAGCAAAAAGCATTTGGAAAAGGTGGTTTGTTTTGCTTTTCAACTTTTCCCCTTCATAGGTCCCCCGCTTCATTAGAATGGTCCTAAATATCTATTGTTATCGGTGGATTCGAGGCACATTTCTAAACGGTTCCATCTATGATTATTTTTTTTGAGAACGAGAAACGAGTAGTGCTTCTTAATGACTCTTAATTGTGTGGGAAATCAAAAGTTATCTGCTGCATTAGTAGTTTTTCCCTCTTTCATGAAAAAGGAAAAGAACTGGGAGAGTTTTTCTTTAATCGTACGGAGTTTAGTAACCCGCTGTGAAATTTGATGGCATCCTGTTGTAGCAGTTTTGAATGGAAATTCTGAAAACTATTTTTACAAAATCGACCGAAAATGTTTTTTTTTTTTTTTTTCATTTTTTCTCGCGTAATACTCATCAAGAAATGAAACAGTGCAACTGCATGATTAATCTTATGCATATCAACGTTCTAATCTCTTGTGATAAACCTCTAAATAAAGCCCCTGAACTCCAACATCATAAATCAGGGCTTCACCTCCTCTTTGTGAACTTCTAATGTATCTTATAATTGTTGACAAGCTGACAAAAGGAATGTCCCATTATTCCAAGCATTATATTCTCTGTTTTGTATTGTAAAATCATCACAATACATAGTGTCTCTGAGAGGTCTCTGCATCATCATCATTATTATCATAACTTGTAAGGCTAGACTAAAGAAGAATCATACGTAACTTCACATGCAAAGCAAAGAAAACGACCTAACATGAATCTATCATTTTCATACTCATTCTTGACCATATGAAATCAAATATGTCATTTACAATGTTCATTTTTAGGGTTTTGAGTACTCAAAATAAGAGATGAAACTGTTATGGTGCAGAAGGATCTCTTGTCTTATCAAAATCCATATAACACAGCCTGAAATCCGTAGTATGGAAAGTTGTATGTGATGAATAAAGAAGCATCATGCATCCACTTTTCTCATCTTTGGGCAGTTGCATGTACACATTCATGGGGTACTTGACTCGTCTTTTGAATCGTTTATTATGGATGTCAATGAATCTTTTGAAAGTGTGATTATTTGCAAAATGTACCGTTTTGCTCTAGTCGAGTTTCAATTTACTATCTCAGTCCAAGTTACGTTATATAGGCCCAGAAGAGATTTTTGCTTGTACTTCCTTGTTCTTGATATGCCTAGCTTTTGAGTCAAAACCCAAATTAACAATATCATTAACCGGCCCTCTAAGGTAAAAACCACTGGTGCCTTTTGTAGGATAATAATGTGGAAAGTCAAAGACAAACAACAAAACTTCCAGTGCCTTGGATGTTCTTCATTATTATTCCCTTGTATCTTGGGAATTTGATGGATGGGACATCACCTTCCTCTTGCTTTCTCTTTTTCATAGTTTTCATATCTCATTATTCCTTGGTCATGATCATGGTTTTAGCTGCTCTTGGCCCGGATTATCATTGCTTTTTCACTTAAATAATCACCAAATAGGCAAATATGAAGACCCTGTAGAGTTTGTCTATCCATTATTTCCATTGTCACCAAGTCTTTGAACATTTTGGAAAAAGCTTAAATCGAGTTTCCAATGCATATCTTATGATTCTTATCCCACAACCCAGATTGTTTTGTAATGGGAATGCGTCTCACGCAAGCTTAATCATAAATCTAAAGTCATAGTGAAGAAGATAAATACATATAGTTAGTCATCAACTTTGGAAGACGTTTATGGAGATTAACTAACCTAATCTTTTCGATCAAATGAGTAATTAAGTGTGTTTTGTAATTTTATGGGAATAAATATATTTTTTTACAAGAAAATGCGAGCATTTCCCAAGAATATATGGGTCGTGAGGAAAGGTATTATGGGCGCAAGGATTGAATTCTGTAAACCTTTTCAAGTTTTAGCTCGAGCATGTATTTTTAGAAGAGACATGCATGATTTCGAATAGATAAAAATGGGAGGCACTTATGTATATGTGAATGAGTGACATGGACCCAGAGTCTGGCATGGCACATCGACATTGGAACATACAATGGTATACACGAGAGAAACGCTACCATGGAAGCACTAGAACTTTTAATAACAGGGAGCCAAAAGTTGAGGAGCTGATTATCGACATAAAAATGAAGGTTTTTCAATGGGCTAGATACTCTCCATGTATGTCTGGGATAGTAATTAGTGATGTAATTGTTCAGTGGGGAAAATTGTTCTTCAAACCCCCATAATTGTTAAGTGGTTTAGTCTGTTTTGTGGGATCTAGTTCTTGTATCCTGTTTAGGAGCTGGGTCTTTTTCTTTTTTTTTTTTTGCTTGGGGATTGCTTTTTTCTTGTT
>NC_039360.1:226101320-226114359 GCF_003573695.1 Papaver somniferum
TTTCTAATAAATCTTTCCTTACCGAGCAAAAAAAAAAAAAAACCATTGTAAATGATTTTGTGCACACTACGTGACTTTTTAAGTTTATGCTTTAGTTTAATTTTGGTTGCGCAGTAAGAACGCATTTTCTAATATACTCCATCCATTTTAAAATAATATTCCCTCCGTCCAAGTTATATAAGTAGAAAATCGATTTTTGGTTGTTCAACTACATAGGCGAAAAATCAATTTTTGGTTGTCCATGTGCACGGGCATACTTCAACTTCCTAGACAACTCTTTACAACTATACCCCTATTAATGGTAGTAATACTCTCTCCGTCCAAGTTTACTTGCTTAATTTGGATTTTGAAAAAACTTGAAAGAAATTCAAATTACTTCCACATACACCATCGATCTTTCAAATTGTATATTCAATATACTAGTTTTCATATCCTAGTTTTTGTATTTTTCTTTATAATTAGAAAATCTTAATGAGAAATATACCAATTTTTTGGTACAAATTTGTTAAAAAAAACACAATTTAGGCGAGTAAAGTTTTACGGAGGGAATATTATACTAAAACTATTTTAATATTTCTAGTTTTCATAAAAAGTAAAGAGTAAAATAAGAAAGAGGGTGTAACGTGTACATTTATAAAACCCATAAACTTTTCTTAATTTAAGTGATTTGACTTCTCCGCCTATATAACTTGGACAGAAGGAATATGTTTTTAACATCATAATGCAGTTTCATGTATAAATTATAGTAATAAAACCAGAATATTATTTTGGAACAAAGGATAATACATACTAACAACACCATTGGTTAAATTACTTCATGAATGAAATGGCCCTGTCAAATTGATGCCTTTTAAAGGAGTGTGCATGAAAATACACAGGTGTCTATTTTGGGATTTTTACTTTATGCAATTCTCATTTGGAAAAGAAAAATCCAACTGTTGTTTGTACTTATATTGCTAATATTTTCTTATATTGCTTTGAACTTAGATCATTGATATAATCACCCTATAATTTTACTTATAGCGACATCGACTACCACATATTATCAATGAAACTGGATACAGATGATGTGAGATAGCATTATTACTTTTGATTAGAGAACAAAGATCTCATAGATTAAGGTAATATGGGCCGGTAAGTATCAATATCGGTTTGACAATTGGCTTTACCTAACCCAACATAGCTGACCAAAAATGTTGTTTTTCCATGAACACCACGCCTTTTACTAGTTGGCGAGAAAAGGACGCGTTTAACTGTACTTTTAATATACATTATTTTTTTTATTTTTTATTTTGTCAATCAACAATTTCAATTTATTCAAATCGAAATGTGATTACATGATCGCTTACAAGAATAACAAAAACATCAAAATACAAGATAATAAGAACTCTAATACAAATGAAGATATCAATTACAGGTAAATCACGAAGAGAAAGAACCATATGCCGTAAAGATACCCATTTTTTGTAAATGTAGTAGGGAAGGATGATGGTATAATCCGGAATCGATTCCGACCATTTAATTTGATAATCTTCTTCTTCAATAAGAGATACTCCTATAAGAAATGAGTTATTTTCCCAAAATCTTGTAAATCCAAACGAATCCGGATGCCCTAAATTCCTTGGATTGAATATGAATTCTAAACAATACCGTGTTGGATTGTCGATGTTCTTGAATCGAGAATAGCAAGTCACGAACCAGCGATCAAGGTTGAATAAATCGCCTCGAAGAGAAACTCGTCCCAAATGGCGAAGAAAAATCGCTCAAAATAACGAAGAAATATATCAAATGACATCAAAAACAAAACAAAAATACTTTTATTCGATTAAAACTTAAAAAAGAAAAAAAACTTTGCTCAGATCTGGTCCAAAAAGGACTGACTCTGAGCAAGAGATCAATGGAAGTTAAAATGTTTTTTATTTTATTTTATTTTTTTTAGAGAGAAGATGAAAGGAGAAGATAGCATATATCATCTTTTTTAAAGCTTCGGGATGTGCTTCAAACAAAGTTGAATTGGTTTTTCTCCATGCTCGGGAATATCTTTACTGCCTTACAAGCTTGGCATCTAGTTCAGAAAAGTGAAGCCTCTATGGATGTTTGGAATTTAATTTCGGCTAAAATTTTGGTATGTTTGGAAAGAGAGGAATTTTAGACATTTTTAGTTCAACTCCAACTGTGGTGATAAATGAGGATATCCTTTTACTCCTTCCGTTTCAAATATATAGGCGGAGAAGTGAGTTTCTCTTAGAATAAGAATTTTTTTTGATTTCCTATATTTCCATCCTCTTTCCTGTTTCATCCTTTGTACAATTTCCAACATTAGAGACATTAACTTACTTATAATGATAGCTACCTATAATAAATAAGGATAATATGTGAAAAAAACCCATCTTGGAATTAAAAGTCCGCCTATCTAATGGGACTACAAATTTTTACAACTCCGTCTATATATTGGGGACGGAGGCAGTATTATTTACTTAGTCCTTAGTTTTAAAGGATTTCGAGTATGCGAACTCATCACATGTCATGAAAAATTGCACAAAGTTTACTTTGAAACTCCCTCAGTGGTTGGTAGTTTTGTTGCCACTACCTTGTTTCTATTTTCTTTGCTTCGTTTTCTGGTTAATACTGATGGTATAAACTTTTTTTACCTTGTCTCGGAACGCGCGATTGGGGATATAAATTACTTTCCCCAACCAATAGTGTCTGTTAAGGGGTTTTCGGGGAACAAAAATACTAAAATACCCTTCCCTCAAAAAATTTAAATCAAAAAACAAAATCATATCCTATATTTCCATCTTCACTTATTATTAATCTCTTCTAGGGTTAGGGATTTGAAACCTAAATAATCCCCACTCCCTTTCAAATTCTAAATTTTCACCATTCCCTTTCAAATTCTCTTCTCCTTCTCTGCCGGCTCCTCCCTTTGAAAACGATTTTTTTTTTTACATTCGGAAGTGATGAAGACATGCCGGAAGTGATGAAGACCATGCCGGTAGTGATGAAGACCATGCCGGTAGTGATGAAGACCATGCCGGAAGTGATAAATACCATGCCGGTAGTGACGAAGACCATCTCGGAAATTATTTTTTTTTTACATCGTCGGAAGTGATGAAGACCATGCCGGAATTGATAAAGACCATGCCGAAAAATGGTGCTGGCATGCTTGGTAACTAATATTTAATGCCGTAACTAAATGCCGCCATGCTCGATAGAAATCTATCAATGCCGGTAGTCAAGTGAAAAAAAAATCAATTTTCTGGATACTTTACATCATGTGCCGGTAAAGAAATTTAAGCAACATACTATGTCGTTAGTAGTACCGGCATGCTCGAGAATTAACTGACTATGCCGGCTATGAACTTTTCAAAACCAGAAAAAAAATTCAAAACAAAATAGGTTTTGAATTTCAGTGTCGGCAGGTCGAACACAGTCGGGAGGGGTTACGCCCCTCCGGACCCCCCGGATAGTGGAAAACATTTATGAAAATTTCCAACAAATTCCGACATGGTTTTTTCGGTTGAATACAATGCCTGTTTGCCTTTCAGAATGGGGGATATTGTTGGCCGGCATGGACGTAATTTGAATACAATGCCGGGAATGCGGCTGCCGACATTGTATGTATACTACGTCCATGCCGGCACCGAGCTATTTCAGCTGCAACAATGGTGGATTCAAAGGGAAAAAATCAAATTTTATCACATTGGCACCTTTATATGAGTATTGGGAGTGCTTGTACAATCATCCTCCATTTTTGCCAAAAAAAATTCCCTCTCATTTTTTTCCCTCCTTCTACTCGCACCTCACTCACCCAAATACAAATAAAAATACACACTAATCATATATCAAATAATCTTATGAATTCACTAATTATAATTAATCACTAAGCATGATTACTGAGGGGTAGATTAAGTATTAGGTAAAATACTTAGATAAGAGGTGATCCTGATTTGATATTTAAATCCAATTTTTATCATTTTTCTCCATCCCTAATTAGTTTAAGCATCCCAATCGGGCGTTCCTTTTTTACCAATATATCTTTTTCTTTGTTGTTCAAAAAGAAGAAAAACAAAAGCTTGGAAATGTTAAAAACAGATAGTGCCAAATGACTATTTATTAAAAAGGATAATTTCTAATAACTATTTATCAAGAAGGATGATTTAATGGATAAACTTTTTCGTTATAATTTGGGTCGAACTATGATCGAGGTATACACAATGTAAAACCTTCGTGAAAACTAACATACATTTTAGTGAGATTTTGACATAATTTATAAAGAACGCGCGATTGGGGATGTCAAAATTAATTGGGGGATATGAATTACTTCCCCCAACCAAAAGTGTCTGTTAAGGGGTGTTTTTTGAGACGAAAATACTAAAACACCCTTTCATTAATTAAAAAACATTATGAAAAGACTGTTATACCCTTCCCACAAATAAAAAACTTAAAATCAAAACCAAACAAAAAATTAGTTATCCCCCATTTGAGTACCGGCATACTAGTGTGTTAGGGTTAGGTTTTGATTTTTTTTCTTCCATCTTCCTCTCCTCTTCTTCATTGTTCTTCATATACTCTAAGATTAATCGTTAAATCAAAATTTTCTTCGACGATTAAAACCAATAAGAATGCCTCCACGAAATAAATCAGTTGCCCAATCGAAATAAAAATCGATTGCTCAACAGAAATTAGAGAAAAGGCTTGCTTTGATTGCTCAAGAGCAAGAACACGAAGAATAAGAGTTATCGGACGATCAACTACTCAGAAATATGGCTTCTGCGAGAAGGTAAGTCATTTAAAACTGTTTAATTAGTGTTTCAATCGATTTGTAGCTATGGGTTTAGGTCAAAATCTCCAAACTCTGACTGAAACAGTTGAGTTTCGTATTTCCGACATTCAATTTAGTATGAATACCACACCGGGAATAAGTACCGGCATTCGATCTAGGATGAAGAACACGCCGGTAGTGTCTCCCGGCATTTAATGTAGGTTGAAGACCACACCGGAATATAGTTTCAGCATTCTATTTAGGTTGAAGACCACTTCGGAACCCAGTACCGGCATTGATTTGAACTTTTACCAATACACCGGTAGTGAGCTTCTAATAACCATAAAACCCTAGGATTTTGTTATTGGTACCGGCATACGTTTTAGGTTAGATTCCATGCCGGTACTGGACTTTTGGTATCCAGGAACTTCCGAAAGAGTACCGGCATCCTCGACAATTTTTTGTCAATGCCGGTATAAGTTCCCGGCATGAGTTTTTATTTTCCTTATCTGTCGGTACTGGTATTTGTTTATCCAGGAACTTCGTAAAGTGTACTGGCATCCTCGACAATTACTTGTCAATGCCGGTATTAGCTCCCGGCATGTTCGATACTTTTTTCAGTATGCGGGTAGTGATGATTCTATGCCGTAATGTGATGTATCTATGCCAGTATTAGAAATGAAAGTTAGTTGTCTTATATTTATTTCGTGCTTCTTTTGAAATAGATCTAAAGCAAAGGATGCTAACAAAGGAAAAGCTAAAGATGATGTCACTAAGAAAAGAAGGAAGGATGGTCTTGATACTCCTCAGTTTCTGGCTCCTCAAGGGAAAAACAAAAAGCGTTTGGGTGCTGATACAAGAGGGGAAATCTGGGAGAGTGCTCGTGATCATAGTAAAATCGTAATCCGTGAATCTACCAGAGCTGTTGATGAGCAAGATGAGCAAGATGAAGAGGAAAGTGAGGAGGAAAATAATGAGATTGATCCAACTCAATTAGCAAACCAAATCCAAAGAGTAATGGAACAAGGTGGTCCAAGTCAACAACCCACACAAGGAAAGGGGAAAGGAAAAGGCAAAGGAAAAGTAAAAGGTTCGCACCTTCCTCATGTTGATGACATGATACCTGACCTTAATGATGGTAGAATTTGTGGCGCAACTTCTCATGATCCGCGGTATCTATTTGGCTACAAGGACTCGTGGGCTCGTACTATATATCAGACTTATGTAAGAATTTCTATCTCGTGCATATGTATTGTTTTGTATTTATGCAAAATCTCTTAATCGTATGATCTCTAAATTGTAGGATCATAAGAAGGTTGTGCGTGTTTGCCGAAACCAAGTCGCGGCTCATTGGGATTTGTCTAAGAAGCATGAAGAGGTCCAAGCAGTAGTAAAGGATTTTGGTATATATCATTTGGTTGAAAATTATGTGAAGCCATATATGGTGACAGTCAATTACTTCGTCTAAAGGTATCATGGTGAAACTGATACCATGCACTTCCCGTTTGGAGAGATGACCTTGATCCATGATGATGCTCATAACATTCTAGGCTTAAGTGTTACCGGCAAATCAATTGCAGAATGAGCTAATCATTTTTTTGAGCTAGAATGGAAGAAGTTGCACGAGCTTAATAACAAGTTGTTTGGTTGGGACTACAAAACTTTTGTGGAAAGCTTTTATGTATCTGTTTGAGGGTGAAAACGGTTTCTGCTGATTTCGGTAATTTCGGGTGTGTGGGTGAGAAACGAGTCTAAACCCTAAACAATGTACTGCAAGGGAATACTTTAGATTCAAGAGATCAATATGTACAAATCCGGCCTAAACCAAGAAATGGACGTTCCAGACTTCCTTCGATCACAAAGAGGAGGAGAAGGGTTGGTTTTGGGGAGGGAAGCGAAAAGAGTGTTGAGATCAGAATAGTTGATCCTGGAAGAGTAGTTGTTTTATGATTTGCATCAGAAAGTGTGAAGCTAACAGATGGGAAAGCTAGCAAACGTTTTCTGAGTGTTGTATGATCCTGAGCAGAACTTGTTGTTCGGTGGAAATAGGTAAGACCTATTTATACAAGTCGAAGTGAAACGTACTCTGGTCTCGTAAGAAATGGAAAACGGATGAGTAAATGGAAGGAGGTGGTAACCGGTAACGCCTGGAATTTATGTTCCATAAAAGAAAGCGTCTCACCATTACTCTTTGTATTTACTAACCGCCTCACCCTTATGACACTGTCTTATAACAGGCGTAGTGTACGCCGCACGCTGTAAACAACCAAACCAATACCCAATGAGCATCCACCAGTTTGTGACATGTGTTGATGTCTCGAGTGTTTTCGTGGAAAACATGTAGCATGTTGTTGTTCGGAAAGTTGAGCTTGGGAGACTTGCCGTCTCGGTGGTGACCTTCAAAGGTCGAGATTTTGCATCTTGAGAGGAAGGGTACCCGTTGATTATTGCAACCCTTCGTTTGGTAGCCAGTGGCATGAAAGCATGGCCGGTACGGCTTTAATATGGCGTAGTTTAGGCGCGACCAAAAGTCAGGGTTTCGGATTTGTTTGGGCGGCCAAACTAGGGCTTGGAGTTGGGCCAAAGGTTGCCATGCGTTAGATGGTAACCTTGGACGGCTAAGATCTGCATCTTAGATGGAAAAGTGGTCGTTGATCTTTGCACGCCTTCGTTTTGGTAGCCGCATATGGAAGGACGGAATAGTATGGCGCAACAAGGTGGTTGGAATGCCATTGGAACATGTGGTGCAGCCGGCATGGTTGGCATGCCTTGGCGCGGAGGTGCGGCTGACATGGCATTCCATTGGCGTAGAGGTGCGGCTGGCAGGGTTTGCATGCCTTGGCGCAAAGATGTGGTTGGCATGATATTACATTGGCACAGTGGTGTAGCTGGCATGGTTGTCATGCCTTGGAGCGCTGACGTGGATGGCATGGTCTGCCATTGGCACAATGATGCGGCTGGCATGGCTGGCATGCCTTGGCGCGGTAGCATGATAATTAGGGTTTGGCATAGATGATGCCAGTCAGTGTTAAGGGTTCTGCCGTGGTCAGTGTTAAGTGTTAAGGGTTCAATAAATGTGCTAATGGTCATAGTGATGTCATAGTGATTCTTACGTAGGCATTCTGATTGATTCAATAAATGTGCTAATGGTCATAGTGATGTCATGTCAGATGTACAGTTTTACGATTTTGAACCTAAGCTAAAAACCACCATCAACATTAAGTCCCTGCTTAGATCGGAACAAGAGCATTGTTGCGAGGTAAGCATAATATGGTGACATGCGAGGACAAAAATAGAAATGACAGGTCGTGAAAAGATGGTCAGGAAAGTCCGACTAACCTTTTTAGAGAGGTAAGGAGAGTTCATGATCCTCATGTTTGGCGGCCTTGCGTAGATTCTATTTTTGGTGTAGACCGTGAAGTGGTGAGATGAAGATCGTCGGCTTAGTCTGGCCATGTATCACCTTGACTGGGTTAGGGAACATCATGACGCTAACTTGGCGAGTTGTTGGTGTTGGTACGACAAGTCATGGCGCGGATAGCTTGGCATGGTGGGGCTAAGGTGATGGCGCATACGACTTGTCATGGTGGGGACAAGGCAATGGCGCGGACGGCTTGGCATGGTTGGGCCAAGGCAAGGCGCGGTTTGGTGAGGCAAAGCATGTGGACGTCTTGTCGTGGTGGGTCCAAGGCATGGTGCGGAAGACTTGGCATGGTGGGGCCAAGGAAATGGCGCGGTTTGGTGAGGCAAAGCATGCGCGGACGACTTGGCATGGTGATTTTTCTTCCGGTCCCGGTTGCCTCTTTTCCTTACTTGACTCAAATAGGAAGTCTTTTCCTTATTCAAACTCCCAAGTACCACGCCTATAAAAGGGGGCCGGCCTCTCCTTTTATTTCACGCCTTTATATATATTTTTTATTCTGACCGTGTGATAACAGTAAAGCGGACGAGCGAATCCCAGGCATGTCTTCCAACTTGTTTTTCTTGTTTTCTTGTGTTAGTGCAAACCCTAGTTGTAGGCGTACCTTTTCATGAACTTGTAAAAATATTGTTCTTTTGTGTTGGTATGAATCCTAGCCGTAAATATGCTTTGCGTGAACTTGTAGTAACATTTAGGCATGAATACCGTAGTAATGTTGGCCGCCTCAATTACTGTGCAAAGTAGGCATGCATGATCTAGTAAATGTCATTCCCTTCCCGTGAAAACCTAGCTCCTAGTGTTTCCTCCCTTTTCTTGGTGTGGCCGTGTGTATTGTTCCCATGGTGGGGCGCGCCTCCTCGTCCGGGCAAAAATTTCCTGCTGCAGGGTACGGCCTTGGCATGAGGTGGTGATGCAGGGTCTATCAGTCCCCATTTCTTTGCTAATGCGCATTATGACTTTGCAACAAATTGGTTTGCGTCCAGGATGGATCTCATGTGTCTGATAAAATAATTTCCATGCACTTTCCGTAATAATTTCTCTTTGTAATGTTCCATTGTAGTTATTTCGAAGGTGAAAGTAGCGTGAGAGAATTTCGTTAGGATGTCATTTGAGAAAAGTTCTGTCGTACCGAAAGATGTTGGCAATTCCAAGTCAAACATAGACGATGAGTTCTTTACAACATTCGCCACAATTAGGAAAAATCATCCCAAGTATGTGTCGATTCTTCTGACTGGTCCGGAAAGTGAAGGAGAGGCCCGGTCAGTTCGGCCTGGAGGTGTAATAAGGTTTTGTCTTCAGAGGAAAGATTATTCTGCTTCTCCCATTGACTTTAAAATCTGTGTGAGTCCGTTGCGTACCTTTGAGACATGGATGCGATTCATGATGAGCCAGGAATGTGTAAAATCCAGTTTGACCAAGGCGCAGATTATTGATGCTATCGCGGCTTCCGCAGTGCTTCAAATTAGGAAAGATATTCCAGGCTTGGTTGCTTTTATTTCCAGATGGTGTCCGAACACTCACACGACCATATGCAGGTGAAGTGAAATGACTAGCTCTTTAGAGAGCGTGGCCATCTTGCTGAACCTTCCCGTAATAGGAAACCTCGATGTCAAGTTATCTGCAGATGAAGAAGAAATGCGCGCCGCTCTGGTTGCGAAATCAAAAGGATTCGTTCGGAAATAAAACGAGACGAGGTGCTTCTATGGCTGGTGGGTGTCTCAATGGTTTCCTGATGAGTTGGAGCCAAATCAGAAAAATAGTACACTTCATGTCGCAGCGTTCTTGGCTCTTTGGTTATCCAAAGATATTTTGGATGACGGCTCTGGTAAGAAGGAGATAAGACAAGAACTTATCAAGTTTGCCATAAAATTGGCAAAAGGTGTCGTTATCCTTATTGCTGCTTGTTTCTTGGTTCTCTGTACACACACTTGGATCATCTGGTCGCGGACATGTGCGCTTCAAATGGCTACATAAAGTGGATTCGTATATTCATGTCGCCTTTCTCCAAGAGTGGTTGTGGGAGCACTTCGAAAGGTATGCTCCAAAACAGTTGGCCGTACTTCCCGAGTCTTGGGGTGGTTCTAGGATACTGCGCTGGTCGAATAGGCGCCCAAAGATTGTTTCGAGCATAGTTGGATTCCTTGACAACTCGCACACGGTCAATTTTCGTCCATGGACTCCGATGCATGGGTCCATAACTCAGATCAATACCTTTGCTCCTGCTACGAGCATTTCTTTGTCTTCTGATAAAGAGGATATGGGTGTTAGAGAGATGGTGTTCATGAGAAATTGCACGCCTGGTCATGTGCCGTCTTTCTTTCGAGTATCTTGCAAAGAAGTTTCTTACAATATCGATAGGGCGGCTCGGCATATGGGTTTTGACCAAGGGGTCCCACTCGTTCGTCAGCCGGTTGTTCCAGAAGACTCGTTGCCAACTGTTCTCGATGTTAGTGTTCTTGTGTCGGGTAAAAGTATCCCTTTTCCTCTCGCGGAACTAAATCCATCAACAACATCCAAATATAACATATTTTAGCAGGATGAGTTTCTCGCTATCCATGATTTTCTTATCTGAAGGGATCTGAAATTGTGCCGGAGCTGAAGGATTCTTAATATAGCCAAAACCTGGGGAAACCTGAGCATCACTAGACTGACCTTGATTCTGGCCCTTGGACCAAGAAAGGTTTGGATGGTTTCTCCAGCCAGGGTTATAGGTTTCTGAATATGGGTCAAACTTCTGTCGATTATCAAAACTAGTGTTGTTATAAAGAGCATTGGCTTGCTCTTCAACAACATGGCCTTCCCAAAAAGGATCATTTCTTCCACTACTACCACTAGAATGATCTAATTCTAAGGCTTCTAACCTTTTGGCTATAGTTGCTATTTTGGCATCTGACTCATAAGATCCTTCTACCCTATTAACATTTCCTCTACTTAGAAGAATTGTTTTCTGGGGTTCCCTACTATTTTCCCATTGTTGGGTCTTATCGGCGATTTCATTCAAAAATGTCATCGATTCATCAACAGTTTTATTCTCAAACCCACCTGTGCATAAGTACTCAACCATGGTTGTTGTTGAATAATCTAAACCCTCGTAGAGGATCTGAACTAACCTAACCTTCTCCAAACCATGATGAGGACATTGAGATATCAAGTCATTGAACCTTTCTAAGTACCTATATAAAGATTCTCCCTCTTGTTGGGAAAAAGTACATATTTGTGTCCTAATAGACGATATTTTATGCCTTGGGAAAACCTTATGTATAAAGGCAGAAGTAAGTTGGTCATAGGTTTCAATTGACTCAAGTCTAAACTATACAGCCAAGATTTGGCTTTATCTTTTAAGGAAAAGGGGAATAACCTAAGTTGCAACGCATAATCACTTAGGTTTTTAATTTTCAGAGTACTACAAACTTCCTCAAATTCCCTAACATGAAAATAGGGGTTCTCATTCTCCTTCCCTAAAAACATTGGGAGCATCTGTAAAGTCCCAGGTTTCAGTTCATAATTTGCCTCGGTTTCAGCTAACTTGATACAAGACGGACGAGAGGTCCTAGTTGGGTTTAGCAAAACTTTCAAAGTTGTCATTTCTGGCACTACCAAAGGACTAGGAGTACTAGGGGTAGTTTCCTCACGAAGAGACAGATTCTCAAAACTGAAGTTTCCAAAAACGGGGCTCTCAAAAGAAGAGTCTTCGAGCTCCCCACCTTCACAAGAAGAACTACTAGGGTTTTCACTAATCAAACGACCTAGAGTGTTTCTTTTCCAAGCCCGTTTAAAAACTTCGGGCATACACTAGAAAATCAAAATCAAAAAGAAAATCCCTAAAAAGGAAGGGATGTTCTATGCAAACACAAACAAGGCTGACTCCACCACAACAAACCTACTGATTTCTAGCAAACAAAAAGCATGATGGCTCCACTTAGATTGTTTCTAGACCAGCTTCTAATCCTTCGAACGGGAATTTGTTACAATTTAAGCAAACCCTCTGGAATCAATCCGAGTTAAAGTAAGTTGAATAGAGGCGAGGAAAGCTCGGTGGAGCTTTGATACCCAAGGCATCACCTGTATTACAAGGCGGCGCAGTCACGCATTCAACTTACAGAAACCGTCAAGAACTTCGAAGTATGCTTAAAAGAGTAACCAATATTTTTCGAATGACTTTCCTGTTAAGCTCGTTACCATATCGGTCTCATTCTAGTCAAAATTTTAGGCTTAGGTTCGCGTTTGGTGTCGTTTTCCTAAGGCGGGCAAGAAGGGAACGGTGATGAAATCCGAACCCTTATCTTGTATGGCCAGTCCTTGCCCTTTACTAGGAAATTAAAGCATTCTTTTTAAAGTCCTCAACATATATGCATACGAAGGAAGACAGTAACTCGCTGACAGGGGATTCGCGAGTGTTTCGAAAAACTTACCTCCCGTACCAGACGGGGGATGAACCTTTGTAGCAACTCGGGCCAAGACTCCTATGTCATGTACGAACCCGAGGGGCCAAGGTGATATCGTAATCACCATCCTTCTCTGCAAACAGTTTGTATTTAAACTACCCTTCGTAGGGTTTAAATATAATGTCCAAAAATTTAAAGTCCAAAGTCCAAAAATATAAAGTGCAAAAGAAAAAGAAAGTCTAAAAAAAATAAAAATCTACAAAAATAAAAATGTCTCTCTTTTTTTTTTCTCTTTTTTTTATAAAATAAAAAAAATCTTCTTCTTCGCTGCTTTCGCTTTGCCTTTTATTCCAGTCTTTAAGTAATCACCAAAAGCTTTGGAAAATTTTTCTTTCGCTCCAAATTCCAAAATCTGAAAGAAAAAGACAAAAACCCAAAAACGTAAAGAAGAACAAATTAAAAAAAAAA